>NC_069506.1:102810718-103100718 GCF_027579735.1 Bombina bombina | reverse complement strand
CCAATCAGAGCTGTCTCCATGGTATATTCACCTGCATAAGCTCAATGTTATCTATATGAAACACGTGAACTAATGCCCTCTAGTGGTGAAAAACTATCAAAATGCATTTAGATTAGAGGCGGCCTTCAAGGTCTAAGAAATTAGCATATGAACCTCCTAGGTTTAGCTTTCAACTAAGAATACCAAGAGAACAAAGCAAAATTGGTTATAAAAGTAAATTGGAAAGTTGTTTAAAATTACATGCCCTAAATTAAATAAAAAAAAAAAATATGACATGCCCTATTTGAAACATGAAAGTTTTTTTTTACTTGACTGTCCCTTTAATGTGTTTCCAATTACATGTTTTACCAGCTGACGAGTTTACAATGTATGATAAATTGTTCCTTTGGGTATATTTTTGTATATGAAGTATCTTTCTGCTAACTGAAAGCACAACCCAATACAATGGGCTAATCTTGTAGGGAGAAAATACCTTCCTATCTTATCTGTATACTTATTTACACAAAGTCTTTTTGATTACTGTGTACTCAAAGACTAATTGAAAATAAGCATTTTAGTACCTCTCTGTCACAACCCACTATTGGGAGCATTACTTTATCTTGTTTACGTGTTTTTTTGGTAACCAGAACTTAAAGAGACATTATACACTCATTTTTTCTTTGCATAAATGTTTTGTAGATGATCTATATATATATAGCCCATAAAGTTTTTTTTTTTTTTTTTTTTTTTTAAATGTATAGTTTTGCTTATTTTTAAATAACAGTGCTCTGATTTTCAGACTCCTAACCAAGCCCCAAAGTTTTATGTGAATACCGTCAGCTACCTTCTCCAGCTTGCTCCTGTTTGTGTAAAGGGTCTTTTCATATGCAAAAGAAGGGGGAGGGGGGAGTGTCTTATTTCCCACTTGCAGTGGGCTTTCCAGCTACCTTTTCAACAGAGCTAAACTTAGAGCTTCTAAGTAAGTTTTTAAACAGTTTTATACTGGATTTTTATATCAGTATCTGTGCATTGTATTCTTTATAGTAGTGTCTATTACATGCAGTTATATGAAAATGAGTGTATACTGTCCCTTTAATTTCAGAAATGTTCAGTATGTGCGGGGAAACAACAGGCAAAATCAGCTATTAAAAATTAGAAAATAAAGGTGAAGGAGCTATTTGTAAACAATTTAATACACTCCAGCAGGTAAAATGGAAAATTAGGAACACATTAAAGAGGAGAAAATATTAGTCTTCACCAGGGGTGATCAAATTGTCACTCCAGAAGTTTTGAAACTACATTTCCCACAATGCTCAGACACTTTAACCTGGCTGAGCATCAACTGGCTGAGCATCATGGGAAATGTATCAAAATCTCTGGCGTGCCAAAGTTGATCACCCCTGGTGTACACTGTGCCTTTAAAACGGACACATTTGCATCATCATTTAAACATACAATAGTGATACTTCTCCAGAACAAACCTTCCTGTCTTTCCAATGTCCCTTTAAGTCATTTTTATATTTTTGATTTTTGAACTCAATGTAACCTTTTAAAAAAAATTGTATAATTGGTTTATGATTAAATTATATTTTGTTTTGTGTTTCTAATTATTTATCAGTATTGTGAATCATTTTTCAGCTTAGCATAAGAATAAATGTCATATTTTAAACAGAAGAGGAGCAGACTAATTAGGAATAAGAATTCAATCTTATATATGATAAAATATTGTAGAAAGAATTGCTACACGCTCACCTAGTAATTTAAGCATCCAAGATAACTTGTATCATCACAGTTTAGATGCTTCTAGGTGTAAATGCCAAATAGATAGCATGACATACAATTGATCTAATCAGCAGATGTTTGATTTCTGAAGTATAAAAATCAGTTCCTTGGAAAATACCATCTATTTCACAAAATGCTTTTGATGAGCCAGGCATGAATATTATTACCATTAATTTACTTTCTGGCTATAGATTCACATTTTTCTTTTTTTTACAGCTGAGTTGATCCTAATTACTAGTTTTTATCTTTCATGTAGAACCTCATTCTTTGCATTATGGGATCTAATATTGTCACTTTCACCTCTCATGTGAATCCTACAGCTTAGAAACCAGGAGAGGTCTTTGCTTTTTCCTTGATTGCAATTGCTGGAAAGTCAAACTCATTTGAATGACAATAGTTTAATCAGACACTGAAAATCAATTATCAGTAAACAACCACGAAAGGTAGTTTATTATACAAAAGTGGCAATTTTATATATAAAAAAAAAAAGTAAGAGTGTGTATATTCGTTGAGGCTGTTAAGTTTATTATGCAATCGTTATCCATCAATGCTTTTATAGATAACACACTTTAATAGCAGAATATCTCCTTTCCCTACTTAAGAAACATTACATTCAAAATAGAATTTCCCATAAAAATAGAATTGTTTGATAAAAAAAAATCTTTGTTATGTACTTTTGCTATCTTTTATGCTTGCTTTTTCTGTAATTTAACTTGGTTTGTGTGATTTTTTTTTCTGCACCCAAACAGGCTGAAGTACATCATACAGACTTCAGAAAATTAACCCAGTTACATGTTACTTAGCAATTGCTTGATCTGTGCAGGAGCTAACTAACATTTCTAATTGGTCACGGAAAAGATAAACATATTTAATACCTGCTACATTTATAAATAAAGACATTACTGTTTTTAAAAGGGCATTGACATAATTTCAATATAAATGAAAAAAGTGTTAAAAGCAATTCAAATTGTGCTTTAACCCCTTAAAGATACAAGGAACTACGCTGGTCTGTCTAGCAAGACTGCACTATTTGGACACTGGAAATAGTGCAGTCTTGCTAGACAGACCAGCGTCATTCCTTGTATCTTTAAGGGGTTAAAGCACAATTTGAATTGCTTTTAACACTTTTTCATTTATATTGAAATTATGTCAATGCCCTTTTAAAAACAGTAATGTCTTTATTTATAAATGTAGCAAATGTAAATTGGCGAAATAGACTGTCCTTATCTGTTACAGTGAGTTCCCAACTAACTGCAAGCTACAGTCAAATTTTATATGTAATGGTAACTATAATAGGAAAATAGACACAGTATTCTGTGCTTCTAAGAATGGACAAACAAGTATGCAGCTAGCACAGAATATACCAAGATTAATTAAATGTAAAATATAACTTGTATTAAATATTAATAAAATAATAATAACACAACGTGTCATTATGGATACTAAAAAGTTTAAAAACACAACACTATGTTTTATTATCAGTAACAAACTTACTAGTTAGAAATATAAAGATTATTTTCTCATTTTTTTATTAGGATAATACTATAAACTTATGTTTGGTGTAAATTGTAAATAAGGTAGAAAAAGCAACTATGGGCAAACCGCTCTAGTATTCCCCACAAAGGGGTTTCCCCTCAGTAAAAAACAAACAGGGTAGAAAAGTATCAAAAAAATGAAAGTCAGTAAGGACAGAATAAACATAGACTTTAGTTGAAGGAGTGGAAAGCATAGTGTGCAGGTTAATATGAGACGCAGTCTCGTTAAACATAATGCTTCCTCAAAGGAGACTTCCTCAGTGTCCCCTCTGAAGAAGTGTGACATGAAACGCGACTTCATCAGGGGTCTTTCTCATTTTAACCGAAGACCTTAGATTGAACTAAGACAACAGTCGCATTCAGTATAAATTAATTAATGACTAAAGCTTGATGATTTTTTATATGGCAATGCTATCTAATATTTGTATAGCAATATGTTGGTGGATCAGATGCATTAAATCTTTGAAAATATTGAAAACTTTACCTTGACAGAGAGCAGCTCTTATTTTGGCGACCTTAGACAGCTTTCTCTTCATGGCGTTTCCCACATTGCTTTCCTCTCCATCTAATATACCCTGTAATGCGCTCTCCCACCCTCTTTGTACACTTTTACACTTCTATTTTCTTCCAATCCACGACATTTTATATAGCTCTGATATTACTTTATCTCAAATCAGTCTGTCTAATAATGTAGGAGAATGACGGCAAAATAAAATAAAATAAAAAAAGACCAACAGTGGTACATCACTGACCATTGGGGATGAATCGTTATATGAAATATAATTTAACTGATTTGCTCATATTTGAGCTTTTAATTACTTAAATTTTATTATTACAGATATAGGGCTAGATAAAGAGCAATATGGGGTACTTTGCGGCTCTTTGCGCACAACGGAAATAGTGCACGTATTATAAGTTGAAAGTAAATGTGTTTGCTTGAGCGCAATTTAATTTAATGTGCATTGGGTTTAGCGTGTCTTCAGAGCTCTGATTAACTGTTACGGGAGACAAAAAAGTTGCACAAAACATCAAAAATGCATTTAAATGTACACTCATAATAACACTGTATGATAAGCAAATCATTTTTATTAATATTTTATATTTAATATTTCAAGAATGTGCATTAAAGATGATAATTCTGCATGTGCACTAACCCGACCGTTTCTTGTCCTAAATTGTGAACCCCGATGTGCGTTACTAATATTTTACATTCCTATGTTCTTCACGTAGAAAATAATGTACTTTTTATTATTAAATATTTATTTATATAAATATCTGATACTGTTCATGTAAAATACATATCTATAGGAATAGATATACAGGTATAGGTATATATAAAAATATGTATTTACAATAAAAACTACATTGTTCTGTCTGTGAAGAAAATTGGAATTGGACATTTCCATAACTCCTGTCGGGTTATCGTACGAGTATAACTGTGCCCACTCAGTGTGTCCTGCCTTTTCATCTCTGAGCACTCTGCTGCGTCAGAAGCGATGCGACGCGGTGCAAAGCAGCTGCTTCGCCTCGCGCCGCATCTCTTGCAGTGTGTCACAGCCTTTAGGCTTTTTGTCAGTTTGCGCTCTCCATTGACTTCTATAGGGAGACAAAGGTAACGTGGTGGTGATAATTTGTTAGCGCGTGTCGGGTTTCAATTGTGTGCAAACATTTTACTTTCAACTTGTAATATGAGTGCAAACTGACACGCGCAAAAAGCCACTATCTAGCGATGTTAATGCGTGAGCAGGAGCGCTAAATATCTCTCCACTTGGAATCTATCTCATAGATAGATAGCTGATAGATAGACAGAAAGATTATAGAGGCATCCCTAGGAAGTCACATTTTTTGAGATATGGTTTTGGTAGATTTTGATACCATTTGTAACAAGACCTTTTACACATCATCTTCATTTACCATTAATGGGTTATACTACTGAATCAACAATATAAGGATGAGCGTATTCCAAACCCAATACAATTGCTTTTTTTAAAATCATTCTTTGAGCTAATGTGTCTGCTGATGCAAATGTATTCATCTAATAAAAGATAAAAACAATCCTGGCAGTAAGACACTTATAGTATTGAGTAATTATTTGGTACTCATAAGGAATGTTCATAAAGAAGCTTACAAACAAACAGAGGAAGGTAGAATTTATAATATGTGAAAAGGAATGTTGAGGACCACAACTTTGAAGATCTTCTTTTGCAAGTAGGCAAGTCTCATGTTCAATTATTAATTGTATTTTGATGAAATAAGATGATAGCATTTTTTATTGTATTTTGTATTGCAACAAATTGAACATCTGCATTACTCTACCATTAAACCTTAGCAGTATTCTTCAGCAATACATTTCATAGGAACAGTGGGGATCCATACCAACTCCTGAGCTTTAATAGAGTGATATTCTGTCTTCTCTCTGGGCAGGTGTTAAATCTCATGAGACTGGTTACACACCAAAGAAACATTAAAATTGACTATTGATCAGTAGAAACATATATATCATCTACCATCTGGTATCTTAAATGAGTTATGTTAAAATGATGCAAATTACATTCATTTAACCCCTTCTTTTTATATAGAATGTTCCAAGATGCCTAATATTTCATTCATCTAGAGTTTTTAGTTGCATAATGTTGTCAGTCTTTTGATGAAGTAACTGTACACTCAAAGGTATTACAAATCAGCAGAGATCTGACTTCTGACTGAATTATTTACAAAGCTAAATTACTTGAATATTAACTGATGATTGATGGGGGGATATTTTTTGATATACATTCGCTATAAAAATTTTATGTCTTGCCTATGGATATTAACATTTTTTTTATCATAAACTGTTGCTAGGTTGATATTGAATAAAAATAAAATCATTTAGAATTAACTAGTGATGAGCAAATAGATTGTAATATACATCTAAGCTGTATATATTTCTCCTAATAATACATATTATGTATATATATATATATTCTTTTTTTATTTAAATATACTCTTATTTTTCAGGTTTTTGTAGTTGCTTTGTACATAGAAAATCCGTCTCAATTTTTAATGAAGAAATATTACATTCAACAACCGGATTGTGAAACAGTTAATTGCAAGCATTATAAAAATAATCAATGTGCCATCCTTGTGTGCCTACAAAGAAAAAAAGGTTTCTGAAAGGTCAATAGAGTGCCTGAACCCTTCACTGCAGTATTAGGTTTTTAAGCCATTCAACTCTCTCTTACAGGCAATACACAGAGGACTCACATAAGTCTATTGTTCCACAGGCTACCTTCGTTCATAAAGGGCATTTAATCCCAGGCAGAATTAATTTTAGCTTAATCATTAAAAATGTCAAACTCTTGTCATTTGCAAAATATTAATATTGATTGTCTATGGAGTTCAAATTCAAATAAAAAAATAACTATATACTGTATTTACTGTGTATAATATATATATATATATATATATATATATAAAAGTATATAGATGTATATATATATATAAGTTGATGTACTTGGCTCAATTTTGCACAATTCAAAGACAAACTTTTAACGTGGATATCTGAAGAAGAGGATTATCTATTCAAGGGACATGGAAGTGATGAGTTAAAAGGACACACAAGTCAAAATTAAAAACTTTCATGATTCAGAAAGAACCTGCAATTTTAAACAACTTTCCAGTTTACTTCCATTAACAAAATGTGCATAGTCTTTTTACACTTTTTTTAGACTCTCAGCTCCTACTGAGCATGTGAATTCACAGAATATATGTATATACATTTGTGATTGGCTGATGGCTGTCACATGATAAATAGACATAACTTTGAAATGTATCAGATAAAAATCTACGACTAATTATTTAAAGTTCATACTAAGTGCTAGTGCATTGTCTTTTTATTGTCCATGTGTTGATTATGCAAATCTAATGTATTTACTGGTCCTTTAAAGGGTTATAATACATTCTTATAGATGGAACAACCATAATTGTGAGTAACAGCTTGTAACCTTTCTGTAAAGCAAAAGCAATTAGCTGATGTTATTTCATATATATAAAAAAACAGAAAAACTTTGAGTTTAAATGTCCCATTAAATGGACAGTGTGCTCCATTTTTTCCTTAATGTGTTTCTAATTACTTACTATGCCTGTTATACTTGTTGCAATTGAGAAATTGATTATTTGGGTTTGTTTTTGTATATGAAATAGATGGTGGTGTTCTTTTAAACTACAACCCATTACAATGAATTGAGCTTGCAGTGAAATCACATCTTTTTATTTGATCACTTTCTGTACACACATGATTCTTTATATTATATTTGTCTGTATACCAAAGCCCAGCATTTAGGGTCTGATATTCAAAACCTCAGGACACTCAGGCAAGATATTCTAAGAAATCTTATCGGTACAGTGAATCCCTTTCAAAAAAATTTTTGGGGTGATTTCTCTCCATGCCGGTGAGGTCTTGAATATCAGGCCCTATGAGAGAATAATTTTAAATAAACTTTGTTTTTCTTATCTCCTCTACCTCCTACTTGCAGTGTCATTTCTTCTACTGGCTATGTTTAAAAAGCTTTTATTTACCCTATACTTAAAGGGACAGTTTACTCAAAAATGGTCTCCCCTTTAATTTGTTCCCAATGATCCACTTTACCTGCTGGAGTGTTAAATTGTTTACAAGTATTTCCATTACCTTTATATTGGCATTTGAATTAATTTATTTAGTCTGTGGTATCCCCACCCATCCTGAAAGTTTTTGGCCACAAGGCCAAGCTGTGTTAACACAGCCAGTAGAAGAAAATACACTCCCAGTGGGCTATAGAAGAGATAAGGTAAGGAAATGTTAATTTTCCATTGTTCTCTCCAAGTATTGTGATTAGTTCATGGACAGATATAAGCTAAAGATGCAGGTATATGTACACAATGTGATAAAGTAATGAGATCTGATTATACCTACAAGCTCAACACATTTTTATTAGGTTGTGGCTTCAAAACACAAAATCAGCTAATTCATATACACAAATAAGCCTTAAAAAGCAAATCTCATACATTTTATACTCTGCAGCTGGTAAAAAAATTAATTGGAAACACATTAAGGAAAAAACAATTTTATAGTATACTGTCCCTTTAAGTATAGAAACTTTTAGTATACTGTATGTAGGGATACTACAGGCAAAATCAGCTATTTCAAATGCTGAAATAAAGTAAACAATTGTAAACAAGTTAATACACTCCAGCAGGTAAAATTGATCATTGAAAACAAATTAAAGGGGATATAGATTTAAAGGGACACTGTACTCAAAAAATTTCTTTTGTGATTCACATAGAGCATGCATTTTTAAGCAACTTTCTAATTTACTCCTATTATCAAATTTTCTTCATTCTCTTGGTATGTTTATTTGAAAAGCAAGAATGTAAGTTTCGATGCCGGCCCATTTTTGGTGAACAACCTGGGTTGTCCTTGCTGATTGGTCAGCACCAATAAACAAGTGCTGTCCATGGTCCTGAAGCAAACATTTGCTGGCTCCTTAGCTGAGATGCCTTCTTTTTCAAATAAAGATAGCAAGAGAACGAATTAAAATTGATAATAGAAGTAAATTAGAAAGTAGCTTAAAACTGCATGCTCTATCTGAATCATGAAAGAACAAATTTGGGTTCAGTGTCCCTTTAAGGTATACAGTCCCTTTAAGTTGAATGTAACACTTATAGTCCCCTTATTATTATACAATGCAACATATGATAATATATATGTGGGCAATGTTTGTTTTACATTATAGAAAAAAAGTATGATTTATTTTAAATTAAGTTACAATCCAGCTCCTACACATTTTTAAACAAAATTATGCTGAGGACAGTATAGCCAATCAGAGCCCATATCACTTGAGTCATTTTACCCAATGGAAGCAGATTTCTAAGTGAAGCAATATGCTCACATTCTGTACTGCTAGAGCAGTCTTTAGTAAACAGATACGCTAGAAAATTAGGGTTGTAAACTTATTCCTCTTCTGCAGCTTAGTTTAGCTGAGCTAAAGCCATATTAGTTCCGCTTGTGAGGTGCATACAGTATGCATTGACACACTTCTTTTTTTTTTGTAATAATTTTTGGTAATTACAACTCTATTTTTTTATAATATAACATAACATCTCATTACATTGTAAGTGGATCCCTTGATATTATTCCTGGACATTTTTCTTTTCTTAGGCCTCATGATCTAGAAATTTAAGAGTGCTTGAAAATCCAATCACATCACATTCTGCCTCATGAAATTCATCTTTTTTACTCATATCCCTTTAATCATCAGAAAAGGAGATCAGGTGGAAAAAGCAACAGTGGTAAGCCATGAAAATGGAAAATTGATATATGAAAGCCTAACCTGTCTATACATAGTTTAAGTGTTCACATCATGCTGTAAAATGCCTTCATAAAGGTTTTTCTTTTTTCTTTCATTTCTTTGTGAAAATTTCCATTTCAGCAATTAAAGTGATTGTAAAGTTTTCATATTTAATACACAGTATATAAAATCATTCATTAAAACAGGGTCACTTTAAGTCATTACATTTTTTAAGGACACTTCCTTAGTAAAATATTTACTATTTAGTGATGGTAAACATTGCGTTGTTCCTCTGCCCGCATCTAATACTTTGTGTAGCCGAGCGATGACAAATCTAGCTTCATCCAATCCCCACATGGTATGCAGCTCATGGGGCACGTTACAATTGGATGAATGATTGCTCCGTAAATAAAGTATTACATGCGGGCAGAGGAATGTCGCAATGTTTACCATCACTAAATAACTACTTAAAGTGCCCCTGTTTTATGAATGATTTTATATACTGTGTATTAAATATACATGCTAATATATCTGCAAAGGTATCTGAATCTGCCAGAGGGAGCCAGGTTGCAGGTTACTTGCTGAAACAAACTGTGTAACAATTTTACCTTTTCCAATCACTTGTTATGAGATTGTGGAAGCGGCGATTTATAACAACTAACTCACTAAGGCATTTGTCTATTTCAGCAAATTATCAGAGGCTAAATTCTTCTTTAAACAAGTGCACTGTCAGGGAGTTAACATTCATTTTCAACAACTTTATATATTGTCTGTGGGTTTGACACAGAAACATAACGCACCTAGGCCTTGTAAGATATGTCTCTCCAAAGTTATAAAAAGCTCATCTCATAATGTTTAATGAAAAAAATGTGTATTGATTTTGTTAAATACTGTCTGGCAGTGAAATTACAGCAATTCTTGACTCTAAATTTCCTTTCCCTGGTACCAAAATGGTTATGAGACACGTCTTTCAGAAACCACATTGGGACAAAAATTGGGCTGCAAGAACAATCTAGACACTATTGATTTACAGTGTTAAAACAGCACATCCATCTCTCCCCATAAAAATACACTAGCACAAACATGAGATATCTTTTTAAAAGATGTCTATTGACTTTGGTCATTATATTGTCATTAAAGGGACAGCTTACTCCAGAATTTTTATTGTTTAAAAACATAGATAATCCCTTTATTACCAATTCCCCAGTTCTTAATAACCAACAAGGTTATATCAATATACTTTTTACCTCTGTGATTATCTTGTATATAATCCTCTGTAGACTGCCCCCTTATTTCATTCCTTTTTGCAGGCTTGCATTTTAGCCAATCAGTGCTGACACCTAGGTAACTTCACGGGAGTGAGCACAATGTTATCTATATGGCACATATGAACTAGCGCTGTCTAGCTGTAAAAAAAGTGTCACAATAGAGATAAGAGGTGGTCTTCAAGGGCTTAGAAATTGGCATATGAGCCTACTTAGGTTTAGCTTTTAGCAAATTAACTAACAAATTTGATGATAAAAGTAAATTGGAAAGATGTTTAACATTGCATGCCCTATCTGAATCATGAACGTTTAATTTTGACTTGTGTCCCTTTTGGGTGGCAATGTTGTTTTACTGATAGCTTTCTATCCAATAAGGAATTTAATGGTATAAAGAACCACAACAAGGAGTGCAATACTGGAGGGAGAAAGAGCCAAGAAAAACAAAAACATGATGATATGATAAGCAAGACATATAGTAAAACAGAGAAATAATAAGAGAAATCCATTATAGGATGAAAAAAGAGGGGTATGAAAACGAGGAAGAAAAATGGTACAAAGAGATAAGATAAACAAAGAGATAGGAGGATACTTAAAGGGACAGTCAACACCAGAATTTTTGTTGTTTAAAAAGATAGATAATCCCTTTATTACCCATTCCCCAGTTTTGCATAACCAACACTGTTATATTAATATACTTTTTTACTTCTGTGACTAACTTGTATCTAAGCATCTCCTGACCTCCCCTAATCACATGACTTTTAGTTATTATCTATTGACTTGCATTTTAGCCAATTAGTGCAGTGTCTGCCACAACCCACGGGCGTGATCACAATGCTATCTATAGGGTTTACCTGAACTACTCTCCCCTGTTGTGAAAAGCAAATACAAAAGCATGTGATTAGAGGCGGCCTTCAAGTGCTTAGAAATTATCATATGAGCCTTCC
Organism: Bombina bombina; assembly: GCF_027579735.1. NCBI lineage: Eukaryota > Metazoa > Chordata > Amphibia > Anura > Bombinatoridae > Bombina > Bombina bombina. The sequence continues at coordinate 103,088,908 of NC_069506.1, read as the reverse complement.
TAGATTTGCTCTCAACTAGAATACCAAGAGAACAAAGCAAAATTGTTGATAAAAGTAAATTGGAAAGTTGTTTAAAATTACATGCCCTATTTGAAAAATAAAAGTTTTTTTTGGCCTTGACTGTCCCTTTAATTCCAAAACTTTTTTCTACCACCGATTGCATTTATGGGGAAAGTATACTGGAAACGAATGGTTAGTGTTTTATGTGAGTCTGTGTTTTAACTCTCGTTTGATCCAACAGGAATCTGTGTCAGTAATCCACAACCCAATATTATTTATGTATCTTTAGTTCTATAATAGGTATATCCAACCAAGTCACAAGAACCACAGTGCTGACCTCTATTGGATCTTATCAGCCCTTTTACATATACTCACTGAATACTGTTTGTGTCCAAACCAGGGAAAACATTTGTAGTACTTTGATATTATTATAAATATTTTTTGTGTGCATTTTTAAGCAACTGTATATAGATCTAAATGCAGGAAACTAGAAACTAAAGGGGATCTCATATGCTTGTCCAGATCTCACCACTACAGGATCAGGATCTCTTTACTACACTGACAGCAGTATATCAGCACTTGCTTGATCTAAAAATATTGCCGATTGTCTAGCTAATCACCTCTTATTTGAAGTTTGTTAAAATATAAGTGAGGTTTTAGAAATTTTGTTCACCAGCTCAATGACTACTTGGAATGAGAAGTGAAGACTATTGATCACATATAAAACTTTATTTATAAAGTATTACATATAAACATCTGAAAGATATTATTAAGCTAAACAATTTTGCATAGAACACCAGTTCTACTTCTTGAAGAAGACATAAATACTGTTCCCACCCATAAAGTTGTAAGTTTTATGAACAAGGGAGTAGGCAACTTTACAGAGATACTGAAAAACTATACAGAACAAAAATTCTAATCAGAGACCATGCTGGGAATTTGTTTTTAGCTTGCAGGGCCAGTGAAAATATGGTTGAAATTGTTTTAATCATCACACAATATATAGGTCTAACAAGGTACATATATAGAGATCCAGAAACGTATACATTTCTTTAGTGATGAAATTAATGTTGTAGATATTACTTGTAAATCTTAAAACCTCACTTTGAAGAATCTCATTTGTTACCATCAACTTAAAGGGACACTGAACCCAATTTTTTTTGTCTTATTCAGATAGAGCATGCAATTTTAAGCAACTGTCTAATTGACTCCTATTATCAAATTGTCTTCATTCTCTTGGTATCTTTATTTGAAATGCAAGAATGTAAGTTTAGATGCCGGCCCATTTTTGGTGAACAAACTGGGTTGTTCTTGATGATTGGTGGATAAATTCACCCACCAATAAACAAGTGCTTTCCATGGTCCTGAATCCAAAAAAATAGCTTATATGCCTTCTTTTTCAAATAAAGAAAGCAAAAGAACAAAGAAAAATTGATAATAGGTGTAAATTAGAAAGTTGCTTAAAACTGCATGCTCTATCTGAATCACAAAAGAAAACATTTGAGTTCAGTGTCCCTTTAAAGGGACACTAAAGTCAAAATTAAACTTTCATGATTCAGATAGAGCACACAATTTTAAACAACTTTGCAATTTACTTCCATTATCAAGATGTGCTGAGCCTTTTTCTATATGCACACTTTCTGAGGCATCAGCTCCTACTGAGCATGTGCAAGAATTTACAGTATATAGAGTGTGTTTATGCATTTTGTGATTGGCTGATGGCTGTCAAGTGATGTAGGGGGAAGGAAAATAGAATTAACTTTAACATTTTCAGAAATAAAAGTCTACTATTCATTTGAAAATTAAACTACATGCTTCTGTATTAGCTTGTTATTATTAATTCGCTGATTATGCAATTTTACTGTATTTAATGTTTTTTTTTAATTTTCCCAGGACTAAGAAGGTATGTGTTATTGTATATACCTTACTGTGAAGCCACATATGTAATGTAGTCTTCACATTAATATGGGTTAACATCACATATGGTAACATTAATCCTTCATTGACATATTGGGCTGAACACACTGCAGCTCTTTCTGACAAGCAAAAGGTTTATACAAATACAGTCTAGGAATAATGACAAATCCTGACTGTCTCACCATGGAGACAGTCTCCAGCGAGTTCTGTAATCCAGACATATTTATGGTCCCTTATGACTGAAGCGGACACCACTGTTTTAATATTGTGTACTATCTATAACAGGATAAAAGATAACTTCAAACTGTAAATTTAGCACATTCTCTTCAACAGACCAGTTCGATTATTTAATACATTTACATATCCACAACTGACTTGGGACAGATTGTAAACAATATCTTCACAACTTTCACTTCCTAAAGCGGATACATACTCAAGTCTACAATAGTTTTCCATGATTGATTGGCAACCTGTATCTCTTTGTAGACCACACTACTTGCCCTAGAATACTCACAGATGAAGCCCAGTACAGTGAAGACCCAAAGCAAAAGCAAATCCATCTTATGTGTGAGAGAGTTCTATAGTAGAGCATAGAAATGAGAAAGGGCACTTTCAGACTCACTTTTTCACCACTGCTTCATTCTATACTGAATAGATGGACCTTCCTATAAATTAAGTGCTTAAACTAATCTCTATACTGTACAATACTGAGCACCTAGCATTAACATCTGCTCTTTCAAGCTAAACCAACTATTTACACAATGCTAAGCCTCCACAGCTGGCTTAACATAAGTGTAAGTGACAGCAACTAACACATATGTTGGTGGATTTCCCTTATCACCTTATAGAGGAAATGTCACTTAGGTACCAAAATCTTTTATAGGACAATAAGGTGTCTTGGTCAAGTCTGTGAGAACTCATACAGCAAGTGTCTACTGGCCAACATCACTGACCAAATTTCTATGCTTACTAAAACACACACAATTTTTTAGTTTGGAAAATACACTCATCCTTATATCATTGGTTCAGTAATTTAAAAACTATAGTACATTCCCATTACTAATATATGAAGAAGACATATGAAAGGTATTGGAACAAAGTGGTTCATTAAATGGCATCAACCTTTACCAAAACAATATCTAGAAAAAAAAGTGAAATACTAGGGTGTATATCTATCTATCTATCTATCTATCTATCTATCTATCTATCTATCCTTTAGGTTTTGATACAAGTTTGATAATTTATTTATCCATTAATGATGTACTGTTTGTAAATATCTGACACTGTATACTGTATAGCATTTGTTTGAATACATAATGAATTACATAGAGTAATGAATCCAAGGGTGAGAAAAATTGTTACAATTAAATAGGTCTGAAGTAGATTTGATAACAACCTAATACAAATAGAGGATAGGTTTAGTGGATTTTCTTAAACAAAATTAAACATTAACCTTGATTTTGCAGCTAGAGAAAAGAACAGATAAATATATTTAATTCAACATATATGTAAATTACATAGTTTAAAGTTTGTCCATAGGCAGCCTCTCAGCTTGCTTGTGTTTGCTCAGTACAGAAAAAGCAGAAGTGAACTTTAATTACTGTTTGTAAATGACAACCTTTAATTTTATATTATCATACACAACAAATAAAAGTTTGTATCACTCTGTGACTAATACACCCAGTATGCATCAAGGCTATAAAGGCAATGAGTATATCCAACCACCAGAGGGTGCTGAACTCCCAAGTTTTTGCTGAACAAAGGTCCCAGGGTATATAGAATGGTGGATCTAACTGGTGATATAATGTGTGGTAGATAGGTGGTGTGAAGAGCCAAAAGTGGGATGGACAAATACAGAGGGATCCGAGGGAAATATAGAATGAAAGAGTGCTAAAGGCATGTGCATAACAAAGACGAAGGGTGCTAGAGAAAGGGGAACAATTAATTGGTTATAGAGAGAGAGGATAACCAATGATAGAAGAAAAAGAGATAGAGATGAAAGTTAAAGGGACATGAATGCCACATTTTTTATTTCATGATTCAGATAGAGGATACCATTTTAAACAACATTACAATTTACTTCCATTATATAATTTGCTTCATTCTTTAGGTATAATTTGTTGAAGAAATAGCAATGCACATGGGTGAGTCAATTACACTAGTCATCTATGTGCAGCCACCAATCAGCAGCTACTGAGCCTATTTAAACATGCTTTTCAACATAGGATATCACGAGAATGAAGCAAATTGGATAATAAAAGTAAACTGGAAAGTTGGTTATAATAGAGTGCTCTTTCTAAATCATGAAAAATTTTTTTTGGTTTTGTGTCCCTTTAAAGTTTAGGAGTAGGAGAGATAAATGAGAGAATCAAGTATCTGATTAAATAATGCTTGTTATTCTTACAAAAGAGAGATCCCAGTTTAATTTACAAACAACAGACTATGACAGTCAACTTATAAATACAGAAGCACAATATTATATGGGTTTGCAAAAATTAGGAAAAAAATAACCATATATAACTCTTTGCATAACTGGGTAAGAATCATACAAACTTATTTACAAAAAAACATTAACATAACTAATACTTAACAGTATAATAAAATAATTAGAGACCAAGTACAAAATAATAATCAACAAAACCATCAAATTAGTATGAAAAATGTGTTCATGAAAAGAGAAAAAAATAATTATGTAAAGGAGTGATCACATTTGTATATCAGTTTGTATATCAATACGTGTTATCTATCACACTGAAAGAACAGGCACAAATATATGTCGTTTTTTTGGTGTTGTTTGTAGACTATATGTAGAGTTTGTCTTTATAATATAGTATATGTGCAAATTGTATTTTTTTTACTTTTTTGTAAAGAAGAAAAACAGAGTAATGTTATATTTTTAGCTTTATAATATTTAATGGAAAATGCTTTTTTGGTGTTAGACTAATGATATTTAAATAAAAAATACTAAGTTGTTTTTGATATCACAGATTATAACATGTAAAAGAGTACCATGCTCTGCAGATAGGGGGCACTGGAGGACAAGACATACACTTCATTACATAGTTGTCCTTTAACTGCAAATACTTTTCCTACTGCCCCTTTTTGGGTCATATAGGTCTTTAAAAGAATTTATTTAAAAAATATTTTAAATAATCAATTTGTAAAGTTAGTTGTAGTGTAAGAAACAGTCTTATCATTATAAATGCATTACATTATTTCAATTGTATTTAAGAAAATTATTATATGCAATATTTGTACATACATCTTAATTTAATTAGATGGAGACAATTTTTACTGTAAAGCATACTGTGCCACGTTCCCTCAGTAATAAAATTGTTCAATTATGATTTTCTTTCCAATTATATATCTCAGTTTGTACTCTAAATGACACACACAGGATTGCATTTCTGTACTGTTTGCAGAAACATTTATAATCACGAGCTTCTGAAGTCAGCTTGTATCTACAGATACTGCACCAAGTATAATGAACTATTGAAATTATATAAAGCAAATAAATTCTTGGAACTGACTGCTTTAGAGATGAGTTTGTGCAAACATAACATTTGAAAATGTAACTAATAATGTTTCTCCACAATTAAACTGTGGAGAAACATTTTCCTATCCACTGATCATGTCCAGTAAAATATCAATAATTCATATGTGCATCAACAAACTTATCTTGTTACATTTGTTCCTTAAAGTTATTTTTTGCAAAGCAATACAACATGAAGAAAGAACATACAAATAATTGGTCTGCTTAAAGGGACACTGAACCCAAATTTTTTCTTTCGTGATTCAGATAGAGCATGGCATTTTAAGCAACTTTCTAATTTACTCCTATTATCAAATTTTCTTCATTCTCTTGGTATCTTTATTTGAAATGCAAAGAATGCAAGTTTAGAAGCCGGCCCATTTTTGGTGAACAACCTGGGTTGTTCTTGCTGATTGGTGGATAAATTCATCCACCAATAAAAAAAAGTGCTGTCCAGAGTTCTAAACCTAAAAAAAAGCTTAGATGCTTTTTTCTTCAAATAAAGATAGCAAGAGAACGAAGAAAAATTGATAATAGGAGTAAATTAGAAAGTTGCTTAAAATTGTATGCTCTATCTAAATCACAAAATAAAAAAATTGGGCTCAGTGTCCCTTTAATTAAAGGTAAATCAATCTCTCTCTCTCTCTCTCTCTCTCTCTCTCTCAAGCTCTCTCTCTCTCTCTCACACACACACACACACAATCTCTCTCTCTCTCTCTATATATATATATATATATATATATATATATATATAAATAATCTATATATATATATATATATATATATATACACACATATGTCTATATATATATTTTTTATATATATATACATACATACATACACACACACACACATGTATATAAATATATATATATATATAATTAAAACTATTATTTAGTCTGAGGACAAAATAGCTAATGTAAACATGACGTTTTTGATGTTTGTTTAATTTGAAAATTTACAAAAAGATTTTTTTGAAAATGTGCGTAAACTATACTTTCAGCAGCATGGCACATGTCAATGTAATGAATGGACAAATAACACATTTCCGTCAATTTAATAAATTTGTAATAAACGTCAAATATACATAACTGTGTTACAGTTACCACCTTGCTAGAAGAGTTCACATCACAATGATAATGAACTCAACAAGCTAAACGGATCATATACGAAAATTTTTTAATTTCCCACTCAGAACCATTTTCCGTTAATTTTTACAACTGTGAGATCCCTTTCACTATTCCATATTCTCAAGGCACATTTGGAAAGTTATCAGAGAACTCCACTGTGTGGTTAAAAAAACTAGGAGTCAGAAGTTGAATAAAAGTAGCTGATTATATTAACGTGCGTTTACTTCACCAACTGTAAACAGATATACAATACTGGTATACAGCCATGCAATAAACTGGTTAATACATTTCTAAAAATGTTCTATAAGATTTTCAACAGTTCTTAAGATGGAGTAAATTAGAATATGATGATGAGATTTGTGGGCTACTTATAACCAGGATTGAAAAAAATAAAAAATATTGTACGCAAACATCCACCATTTATAATTCACGAATACCAAATGAAAGTTTAAACCGCGTTTCATAACTCCTCCTCCTGACACACCCCATAAACGCACGTGGATATGATTTCATTAAAAACAGCTTACAGCTATTCAGAGATGAAGAATTAGATGGAATTCATGCTACATGTACCATTTACTCTACAAATCCATTCCAATATATAGTAAATTTGCCTAGAACAACATATGGCTCGCAGAATAATCTCTGAGAATTAATTTAAATGGAACATGCATAGTCTAATAGATTTAAGATCTCTGACTGTTAAGATAAATATTAATTAATCACTGAATTTTAATAATTCATATTCCCACAACTGTCTTGTTAGCTTACACACTGATTTAATAAGTCAGATCTAATAAAGGTAATTTGCTTGTACTCCAGTCCATATGACTGGAAATCCCAGACCTTGCAATATAATAGCACAATGTAATTACACCTTTTATTCTGCACACATGCAGCATTGCACAAATCCCAGCAATATAAAGGTTTTTCATACTAAAGAGACATTAATGAGAAATAAGTAGCAAAACCCCCAAAACAATGTTATTACTACATTGTAATTAACTCTTATTCTGAATATGGGGGAAGTAGTTTTTTTTTTTTAAAACTAGATTAAACCATCTGTCAACATTGTGTACAATTAAGATAAAAAAATAGAGCAATTCAACTCATTTAAATAAACAATTGAGTGTAAAGCACTGTTATAGAATAAACTGAAAAAGTATTCTTAGAAATAAAATCCAATAACTTTAATTAATATTTTCCCACTAAACATACATACATTTTATTTTTAATTTTTTTTTAACTTTACTAAGTTTACAATATCAATTTTCCTGCAACTTGTGATAGACTTTAGAAACCTCAACAGTTCTATTTCTGCACAATATACAGAATCACTATTACTATTATAAATATTTGTTTAAAAATGGCAAATATTAAGTAAAAGATTAAATAGTATTGTGTTTCTTACCATTGAAGGTAGTCAGATTGCTGAAATCAATTAAACTCTCATTGAAAGCTGGAAACGATGAATTAAACTGGTAAAATAAGTCAGTTGAAGTAGAATTTTCTCCTGGAATTGAGTCTGCAAATAGATTCATCTGCAGTAAGGTTTTCAGAAGATAACGTAACATGTTGACCTGAATAAAGCTGTTGCCCAACCTTAAGGCTTTAAGATCTGAAGGTGTCAAGGCATCTGTCAGAAATACTTGGGAATTGTGAATAACTTCAGAATGCACTGGTTTGTGTATGCGTTGATCTTTTCTGGCGTGGAGATATGTACTGTTCTAAGGCTATCTCTCATCTGATGCTCTTTTTTTTACTCTCTCCTCCCTTTCTGTCTTGATTTCCAGTAGCAGTGTGATGGGAGGTCTCCGGGGACGCCCAGAGGAAAAGCAGAAACCAGGTGCTGGCATCAATAAATGTTTAATTATTGGATTAATAGCAGTCCCTAGAGGGGGCAGGCATGGTGACACACATAGGCACACTCTGTCTTGGCAGCTCAATAGTAACCACCCTGTATGAGGGGATACATAGCACATTCTCTCTCTCTCTTTCTCTGCAGCAGTGCAAATTCCATTTTAATGAGAGTATGGGGATGAGAGCAAGGCAGCTCTTAGGAAAACTTTCACTAATTCCTGCTTCATGCTATTTGCATGCAGAGACAACTCCTGGTCCCTGCTTATCATTTCAGATGAAAATTATTCTTTAAGTGTGGGGTTGATATTTCCCCTTCCCCCCCCTCCTCTTTGCTTAACAACAAAGTGCTTTTGATGCTAATTCAACCACTGAATAATATGCACCTTGTATCCCACAGCAGTATATTAACGACTCTGTTAAAGAAGCAAAAAAAACAACCATACTACCCTTTCATAATACAATACAAATTACCAATTCAGCGGAGGAAATCTGCTGAATATTAATATGTATAGTTGATCATTTTAAAAGGGAAATTGTAGTCTATGTTTTTCTCTGTTTCAACTAATTGAGTAGATTTTAAAATATGTAAGTTTTTCCTTGTTTTAATAATGAATATTTACAGGTTTTCTTTTTTTTTTTATCAGGCCATAGAGGTGAGTCCCTAAATGAAATGAATTACACAGCTAACAGTGCAGTATTACATTTAATTTTAACAGCATTTATATATTTTTTGTCAGGCAAATATATACGTATATTTTTGCATATTAAAATGCTGCTATTTTATATACGTGACAGACAACTTTTTGAGCACAAAGTCCCTTTAAGCCATTAGATTTAGTCCTTAAAGGGATTTCTGCTATGAGCCCCACTGACATAGCAGAACCCCCCCCCGGCATATTAAAAAATAAGCAAAACTATCTCCCAGGCTTATCTCATTAACAGTGTTAATTTGGGAGCTTCTAAGTAAGTTTTAAAAAGATTTTACGGTGAATTTTTAGATCAGTATCTGTGCATATTATTCTTTATAATAGTGTCTATTACATGCAGTTCAATGAAAATTGGTGTATACTGCCTCTTTAAAGGGATGTTAATCAAATAAATGCTCTGCATCATTAGAGCATTTTCTTATTACACACATATTTGTAAGTATGTATATAGGTAACTGCAAATAGTTAAACACATACTTTTAAGACAAACAAGACACAGCTGGTGAGCCAATCAGGAATGGAATATGGATGTAGCAGTCAAACATCAGTGTGTACTGCTCAGCACAAGGCATAGTGTGCAAGTTTAACTATGTGTTTTCCTCTTTTCACAGTTACTTTTATGCATTAATAAAAAGAAGGTTTGAATGGACATAAAAGTGCAAAAAATGCCCTAATGTTTTAGTTATATACAAGTAATGATGCAATAATAAAATGCTCTATATGTATAACCCTTGCAAATGGCTTAAACACATAGTTAAAGTCAGCTCTCAGCTCCAAAGCACCAATTCACTATTGGAAGCTTGCTGAACACATCTGGTGAGCCAATGAAAATAGAAAAATGTGTGTAGCCACCAATCACCAGCTAGCTAGCTACCAGTAGAGTATAGTTGCTCCTGAGTCTACCTAGGTATGCTATTTAACAAAGGAAAGTAAGAGAGTTAAGCAAATTTAATAACAGAAGTCAACTGACCATTAAATAAAGAACTGCATAGGACACATTCTACAATATAGGGTTGTTATCAAACATATATTCAGTGTCCCGACTGACTTACTGACATGGTAACCCACATCTACACAAAAACACTACCATACCTCTCCTTAACTCATGCCTCTATATTATTTTACAAGACACACTCCTAGTATTATTGTGACCTAGGTGACCAGGAGTTCCATTTAACCTGAACCTACTAGAAAATAATAGCTTTGTATAAATATCCAGTTATCAATGCAGTGACATTACCTGTTGCTAAGCACAATAGATATGTGTCTTCAGATTCTACTATACAAAATAGGTTACATCTAGATACTATGTAAATTTTACCCTACACTACCATCAACCCAAGTCACTTAGGGACTATATCTTAGCGGCTCTTGCCCGGTGTTTCTCCATACCTAATATTTACACCATGCAAAAGCATAGTATCAGAAACTAATTTGCTATAAAAACATCTCAAATGAGGTTTCAATTTAACGTGATCTGAATCATTGCTGTAATTCTTTTTTTTTTTTATTGTTTACCTGAAAATATTTATCTGCATGTGAAGATAACATGTTTGTATGTTCAGATACTATGTTATGGAAATAGAGAATAAGATTTTGGATCTTCTAGTAACAGATCTCTCTAACTATGTGATACATAACAACCTCAATAAAAAATCTATTAAATAAAATACAGAACAGCATAATCAATAAGTGCATAATAAAAAGACAATGGAAAACTCTGATTATCAAATGAGTAGTAGATTTGTTTCTGACAAATTTCAAAGTTAGCTGAATTTTCCGCCCCCTGTATCATGTGGCAGCCATCAGCCAATCACAAAATGCATATACGTATATATATACTGTAAATTCTTGCACATGCTCAGTAGGAGCTGGAGCCTTGGGAACTGTGCATATAAAAAGACACTTGATAATGGAAGTGAATTGAAAAGTTGTTTAAAACCATGAAAGTTTAATTCTAATTCTAAAATGAACATGGTTATTCAGTGGTTGTACTTATTCCATATTGTTTGAAAATCCCACATTAACCCATTTGTCTTATGCTTTTCAAATACATTCATGCTTTACATGGGGAATACTTCACACTTTTATAGCAACTATATATATATATATATATATATATACACACAGCTATGATTACGATCTGAGGGTCGAAACATGTCAGCCGTTTTGCACAAGTGACTGTGTCTCACTCACTGTTCCCATGGATGTTGTGGATTTTTAAACTATTTTGCATTAAAGTTTGGACTTTTTACCTTATTTCGTCTGCTGCATTCTGCCTTTGTTACCTATATATATATATATATATATATATATATATATATGTGTGTGTGTGTGTGTGTGTGTGTGTTTGCATGTGTGTGCATTCTATATTGCAATTAAGTGCTGTATTACCAAAGATCTTCATACAAAACAAGTTTTTTCAAAATATAAAATTTGAATTGTTCTGCAGTTCATAGTCATACCCCTTGAAAACCTTGTGTATATGCTTATTTTATATCCTTTGCTTAGGAAGAGCTGCAATTACGGTCAGTTCAGCACCGAAATATCAGGCAATTCCTCTCTGAACAAGGAACACAGCAACTACAAAGTATCGTTTCAGCCTTCATTAAAGGACCAGTCAACACATTAGATTTGCATAATCAACAAATGCAAGATAACAAGACAATGCAATAGCACTTAGTCTGAACTTCAAATAAGTAGTAGATTTTTTTATAACAAATTTCAAAGTTATGTATATTTCCACTCCCCTTGTACCATGTGATAGCAATCAGCCAATCACAAATGCATATACGTATAGCCTGTGAATTCTTGCACTTGCTCAGTAGGATCTGGTGACTCAAAAATTGTAAATATAAAAGACTGTGCACATTTTTTTTAATGGAAGTAAATTGGAAAGTTGTTTAAAATTACATGCTGTATCTGAATCATGAAACTTTAATTTAACCTGAGTGTCCCTTTAAGCCTTATCAAGGAAGTGTAGCAATATTCCTTTAAGCGCACTGAGCAAGGAGTCCACGTCTGGTTGCCCCTTTTTCCCCCACATATGTATCACACATATGTGTCAAAAAGGCTTGCACTCTCTGGTCTCTAGTTAATCAAACAGTGTTTAATGTCAACGAATGCTGCGATTAAAGGATCACTTCAAAGATCATGATCAAATTGGGACAACACAAATATTCAGGAATAAGAGTATGTTTGACCCACTGAACCACAATCCCAGCATAAAAACGTATATGCACCTGGTCTCACATGATCTGATAGGGACCAGTGGCCAAAGGTATCGCAATAACCTTTCTGATGCGGAAAGAGATGCTATACATTCTCTTACCAATGACCCAAGCATTATTATTAGGACGGCCGACAAGGGCGGGGCCGTGGTAGTTCAGAACTATCCCGACTACCAAAAAGAGATATTAAAACAACTACAGGACAAGGACACATACAGTCACTTGATGGGAGACCCTACACTCAACTTTCAGAAAATCATTAGGTCCGCCATTGACAGAGGAGTTAATTAGGGATGGCTTGATAAAGAAGTAGCAGGATTTCTAAAAGTAGAGCATCCTACCTGTCCAATATTATAAATATTGCCTAAGGTGCACAAGGACATAAAAAGCTCTCCTGGTCGCCCCATAGTCTCCGCAAGGGGTTCGATCACATCCAAATTGGCAATCTATGTGGACTATTTTCTACAACCCTGTGTATGCCAGATGCAATCTTATTTAAGAGACCTTGGTAATGATAATATGCGCTATACACTGAATAAATGTTAAATATAAGTAAACAAAAATTTGGAAGATATATAAATATGTAGATGTAAAGATGTATTACACCTTGTTCATATGGAGAAAGGTTGTACTTTTAGTCACAAAATAGTTGTGATATTGCCAGTGTACCTGACAATATAAGCACACAGTACCTTATATACTAGTCCAGGCGTAGACAATAATTATGTCCAGTATATGATCCTCTGTACGATTTACAGATACGTTTCACAGTACTTGAGAAGTGCAGTCCCTTTAAATCCAGGGGGAGTCACAATGCCCAAATTTTGCAGCCTTTAATCCAGCCTGGTATTTCCTGTCCAGGGCTTGATGTGAAGAAACATGTAGATATAGGGAGAGAAGAAATGGCGCAAAGAGGCAAGACTCAAGTGAATAGTTTAATAACAAAGTATAACACGCAAATATATATGCACTTACTAAAACAATGATTAAAAACTGCAATATGGAGGAGCGTAGATGGATCAGTTCTTATTGCTATCACAGTCGGCTCGTTGTGATTGCCGTGCTCTGCTGTACCAGAGGTCGCTGACAGGCGAATCCAGATACTGTGTCAGTTAAATCTGTGGCTCGTGTGAGTGCAGGAAACCAAGGCTTTTACCGCATCCAACCAATTTGTCAGTTTGTTACGCTGACGCGTTTCTCCCGGTCAGCGGCCGGGCTTCTTCAGGAGGGATATTTGTAACGAATAAATTAAAACAGGCGCTCTTTCCATTTAAATAGGAATTGTCCAATCAGAGCTCAGGGGTGTGTGTGAGAGCTCCAATGATATTACTCCAAATGTTTGGTTAGGTTAAAACATACTGAGGCTAGTACTCGTATATATCATAATAACGATAATCAAAACAGATGTCTTCATGGTTGCATAAAAAGTACAAACAGTTAAAATAAAAAGGAAAAACTTCAATAGAATTACATTTCATATAATTGACACTTAATACTGTATAAGACATTGCGACTAGTTATATTTAGAAATTGCCGATAACGGAACAATCTTTTAATTCATTCACAATGTGCTGTTCGTTCTTTTCAGCCACATTTAGTATAATCATTCATTTCTCTTAATAGGTTATAATGCTTGCTGTATCGAATATATGTGGATGTGCTGACCACACATATTCTGTATAGCTAAATGAGATGCCCATATATTAAATTGCATTTATCCATTCAGAGCTCAGGGGTGTGTAAGAGAGCTCCAATGGTATTGCTCCATATGTTTGGTTTAAAACATACTAAGGCTAGTATCAGTATATAACATAATAACAACAATCGAAACAGATGTCTAAATAATTACATAAAAAGTACAAACGGTTACAATGAAAGGAAAACTGCAATAAAATTACATTTCATATAATTAACACTTAATACTTTATAGGAACTTGCGGCTAGTTATATTTAAAGACTTGCCGATATCGGAACAACTTTTAATTTATTCACAGTGTGCTGCTGCTTCTTTTCAAAAATAATTCATTTCTCTAAAAAGATTGTAATGCTTGCTGTATCGAATATATGCGGATGTGCTAACCACATATATTCTATATAGCTAAATGAGCTGCCCATATCATATTTATTGGGTAGTCAATTTATTAAAAATAATTTATCACTGCTATGAGGCTTAATGCTTTATTTTATGCAGTGCCGGGACATATAAATACATAGGCTGCATATATTTTGTATAATTTCATAGACTGTGAAGATTACTTTATTAGAATACTGGTAACAGCTAATTCTATGAATTTCTTGTGTTAAATAATGAATTTTTAACAATTATATTTGATATTAATATTTATCATTTTATAAATACCCTAAAATATTCCCTAACTAGTTCTAGATAATTTTTAAAATAAAAAGTAAAATACATAGATCTTATTAATACATATACCTATATAAAAATCATCATTAAAAATGTAAAAATACTTAAAAGTTTATCTTAATGATATTTGTTTAAAATAGCTTTAATGTATACTTATGCAGTTTGGAGATATCTATGACTATTGAAGTTTGGAAGAATTGATTAGTGTATACTGTACGATGGACGGATGTATTATCTAGAGACACATTTTACATAAAAGCTGCTACATCAATGTCTATATTCATACCCAGGGATAGGCACAGACAAAGGATGTGGCGGACATTTTCCAAAGTACAGACCTTATTGAAGGACACCAAAGTACATTTGAAATTAAAAACATTATATTATAGTGCTTGGTGTTATTATACTGATGCAGATACCACTGATCCTATAACCAGCCCTCTTCTGGCTATACCCATGAGCCAGTGTCACTACTGTGTCTTTGTATAGTGCTGGGTGTTCTTATACTGATGCAGATACCACTGACCCTATAACCAGCCCTCCTCTGGCTATACCAATGTGCCAGTGTCACTACTGTGTCATTATATAGTGCTGGGTGTTATTATACTGATGCAGATACCACTGACCCTATAACCAGCCCTCATTTGGCTATACCCATGAGCCAGTGTCACTACTGTGTCATTATATAGTGCTGGGTGTTATTATACTGATGCAGATACCACTGATCCTATAACCAGCCCTCCTCTGGCTATACCCATGAGCCAGTGTAACTACTGTGTCTTTGTATAGTGCTGGGTGTTATTATACTGATACAGATACCACTGTCCCTATAACCAGACCTTGTTTGGCTATATCCATGTGCCATTGTCACTAGTGTATCTTTGTATAGAGCTGGGTGTTATTATGCAGATGCACATCTAGTATTTCACTCAGGCTTTATTTATTCCATAACTTATCACCCAATATCGCTAGCAGTCTCTTGACAAGCCACTAACTTTATTCACACTACATATTTTTTTATTCCTATTTTTTAATCAGAAAGAAAAGATATACTAAGTTGTGGTGGACACTGCAAGGGCTAGTCACGGACACCAGTGTCCATGTACAGATACCTTGCCTATCCCTGTTCATACCTAGTGGTTGGAGTGTTTTTAATTTATAGATCCATTTTGTTTCAAGCCTCCTTAGTTCAAGTAGCCTATTTGGTTTGGAAGGGGGTACCCAATCAATAACTTGTATTTTTAGTGAACTTGGGTTGCTTCCATGACACTCAAAAAATGCCTTGGTACACTATGTTTGAGCCGTTTTTCTTTTATATTGTATATGTGTTCATTAGTTCTCCTTCTTATTTTCCATTTTGTGCGGCCTACATATAATAGGCCGCATCCACATTCTAACAAATAAACAACATACGTGGAGTCACAATTACTTCTAAAGTCTATATTGTAAGTGGCAGTTAATTCACTATTTGAAAACGTCACCCACGTTTATGTGTTTGCACATGTTACATCTTGTTTTGTTGCATTTCATGGTTCCCTTCCATTCTTTCAACCAGTTGCCTCCCACTGATTTTGATTCTATCTTATTTGTATTCTTGTCTTTTATGGATTTAAGTTTGCTAGGGGCCAATATATTTTTTAAGCTTTTCCCTTTTTTATAGGTAAAAGTAGGTTTATTATCCAAATGGGGCCCAAGGTGTCAGGGTTACTGCTTACTAATGGTCTGTCCCTTTAAGTGCTTCCTATATCAAGCACTTCCCCCAGCACTCATTGCTGGTTAATTGAGAAAGGATTCACAGTTCAAGCGTGTCTCTGAGAGTTTTCCACACTCTCCAACAGCCTCTCTAATTTCTATTTAAAGAGTTCCTAAAAGTTACTGATAACATCTCTTATTTTCATCCCTACATTTAGCAGCTCTACTACTTTAATCCATTACTGGAAGATTTCACCTATTGCAAGGAAATCAAACTGACTCGACATCTCATCCTGAAGCTGTTACAAGGTAACAGGATTTGCAAGCCGCTTCAGACACAGCACAGCGAGCAGCGGTGACATCATCAGCTGCAGCCAACAACCGCTCTCCCTGTGAGTACCACGCTGCTGTTCATAGCAAACGGACACAAGTATCTAACTCCTGGGTTCTCAGGTCAGAACTATTTAATTCATTATTATTCGTTATTTTCACATAACTTGATGAACTATACCTGCCTAATCAAGGAATACAATAATTTACGTTATTGCTTAATTTGAACTGTTTGTGTTTACAATTGCCCTGATAGTATTATACAGTTTATGAAGTCAATAAACTGACACTTATTGGGCAAATATTAAAACATTATATGAAGCATTAACAACTAATTCATCAAGCTTCTTTTATGTTACAAACCTATTTTTGAGGCAATTGCTGTTTCTGAGTTACAACACAAAATTAAAGGCTTGTTCAAATTGCTACTATTACACAAGGATTGGATCTGAACTGAGGAGTAGCCAGTGTTTCTTAAAAATATTTTCCATTTTCCTGGTACCCTCATTGTAGGTAGTAATAAATCTAGGCTGGTTCACTTTGCACATTTGTGGTTTCACTAATGTGTTGTGTATTTTGGTCCCCAAAATTTCGGTATTTGCAGCATTATTAGTTTTTTTGGAGATGATGGACATTCTATCTTTACCTAATGCCCGGTCTTTTGCTTGTTGTATGATTTCACGATTATACCCCTTCTCTAAAAAATTTTCTTCTAAAATTGATGCTTCTGATTCAAAGTCTGCTGGATGTGTACAGTTTCTTCTTATACGCAAGAATTGACTGTACGGGACGTTATTGATCCAGCATTTCTTGTGCGCGCTTTTTGCTTGTATAAAGCTGTTATGATCAGTTGTCTTACGATAATTTTTTACTGCAATTTTGCCTGTAGTGTCTTTAAACAATATTAAGTCTAAAAATTCTATTTGGTTTTTAGAATATGATTTGGTAAATGATAAATTAAAATTATTTTGATTGATATAATCCATAAAACCCTCAATTTGATCTACCTCTCCCCTCCAAAGGATGATTATATCATCTATATACCTGCCGTAACTAAGTATATTATTAATGAAGGGCTTATTTTCCCAAATATATTTATTGTCGAATGGATTGACATACAATTTAGCGTACGATGGGGCAAACGTGGTCCCCATCTCCGTACCCCTAGTTTGAAGATAAAATTTATTTTGAAAAATGAAATAATTATGGTGTAAAATGAAATTTATACTGTCTATAAGGAATTCTATGTGTTTGGATGGAATCAGCCACTTTACTAATTCTTCTCCAATTTTTTGGACACCGAATTTGTGTGGAATACACGTATAGAGAGCTTAAATATCACATGTTAACCAAACCATATTATCTTCCCATTGGATACCTTCAAATCTCTTGATTACCTCAGTTGTATCTTTCAAGTAAGCTCTTGTCTTCTTTATTATCGGTTGCAGGTAAAAATCTACGTATTTGGATAGGCTATCGCAGATAGATCCTATACCGGATACTATCGACCTCCCCGGTGGATTTACAGGGTTTTTATGAACTTTAGGTAAATGGTATATAATAGATGTATTTGGTTGTAGGGTAAAAATAAATTTATATTCTTCACTATTTAATATACCATTTAATTTTGCCTTATTTAACATTTTATTTAGTTCTTTATTGTACATTTCTGTAGGATCACTAGAAAGAATCTTATATGTTTCTACATCATTTAGGAGATTATATGCCTCCTGTATATATGCCTCTCTTTTCTGAATGACAATACCCCCACCTTTATCGGCAGCGCGTATTATTTTCTCATCGTTAGTATAGTGTGACCTTTCTTGATAGCCCCCTTGTTTATAGTGGACCATTGGGGATTGGTTATTATAATGATGGTGGGGTTTATTATCCCTTTTATTATTTTGTCCTTGTTTACCAGTTCTTAGGTTGTCGTATCTATAGTTGTTACCAGATTCTTTACTTCTAGAATTATTATTGGCTTTCAGACTGTGAGTTGTTTTCAGGAAATGTATACTCTTTATTTGATTTTTTATAAGAGTATACTTTATTTTCTTTATAGTCCTCAAGGTCTCTTCTAAGTTTCTTTTGTTTAGTTTGTTGTAACTCCCTGTCTAGCTGACTGACTCTAAATTGTATGCTCTTGTTGCGATTAATCCATTTTTCTATATTTTTGTATGGTTGGATTTTTGTAACTATTTCGTCTAATTCAATTTTAAGTTTATTCAATCTAGATTCCCTATATTTGATAAGGATTTTAAAATACTTATTAGAGCATTCCTGTGATGCAGCTTCCCATTCAGTAATGAATTCTATCTCATCAAGATCGAATGCAGGTTGTTTGAATATTCTTAACCCTCTTGGAACTACTTTATGAGTCAGATAGTTTTCCAGGAGAATTAAGTCCTGCCAGTCTTTAGCATCCTGACTTAAAAGTTTTTCAAGAGATTTAAATAGATCATCTGGATCAGTGTCGGGAATATTTTGGCCCTCTGTGTCAGTATCTAATAAATTTAAGGTTCTGTTTTTTTTAACCCTATGGGGATTAAGACCGAATTCTTTCAATGTGATATTAGACAAAGTTTCTGACATAATGTCATTTTCTAACAGTGGTTCAGACATAGTTGTGATATTGCCAGTGTACCTGACAATATAAGGTACACTGGCAATATCACAACTATTTTGTGACTAAAAGTACAACCTTTCTCCATATGAACAAGGTGTAATACATCTTTACATCTACATATTTATATAGCTTCCAAATAGTTGTTTACTTATATTTAACATTTATTCAGTGTATAGCGCATATTATCATTACCAAGTTCTTGATATATTGTTTATCCCTTTTTTTCTTAATACTGCTGCTCTTACATCTGAACTAATGTCTGAACCACTGTTAGAAAATGACATTATGTCAGAAACTTTGTCTAATATCACATTGAAAGAATTCGGTCTTAATCCCCATACGGTTAAAAGAACCAGAACCTTAAATTTATTAGATACTGACACAGAGGGCCAAAATATTCCCGACACTGATCCAGATGATCTATTTAAATCTCTTGAAAAACTTTTAAGTCAGGATGCTAAAGACTGGCAGGACTTAATTCTCCTGGAAAACTATCTGACTCATAAAGTAGTTGCAAGAGGGTTAAGAATATTCAAACAACCTGCATTCGATCTTGATGAGATAGAATTCATTACTGAATGGGAAGCTGCATCACAGGAATGCTCTAATAAGTATATTAAAATCCTTATCAAATATAGGGAATCTAGATTGAATAAACTTAAAATTGAATTAGACGAAATAGTTACAAAAATCCAACCATACAAAAATATAGAAAAATGGATTAATCGCAACAAGAGCATACAATTTAGAGTCAGTCAGCTAGACAGGGAGTAACAACAAACAAAACAAAAGAAACATAGAAGAGACCTTGAGGACTATAAAGAAAATAAAGCAGGGCCGGACTGGGACCAAAAAGAGGCCCGGGCATTTTAGGGCAAAGAGGCCCAACCCCTCCCTCCCCATACCATTTCTTATTTAATTGTAAATTTTGTCCATTGGTTGGTATGAAAAATTAAGTAAAATATATATATAAAAAAAAACACTACAAAAACAAAAATAAAGTGCTACTTTTTAATGACAAAGACATTTAAAGTACTCATTTGCATCACAAGGTACATTAAATAAACGCAGTCCCCTTCTCACCCTCCTCTCTCTCACACAGCCCCTTCTCACCCTCCTCTATATCACACAGCCCCTTCTCACCCTCCTCTCTATCACACAGCCCCTTCTCACCCTCCTCTCTATCACACAGCCCCTTCTCACCCTCCTCTCTATCACACAGCCCCTTCTCACCCTCCTCTCCCTCACACAGCCCCTTCTCACCCTCCTCTCTCTCACACAGCCCCTTCTCACCCTCCTCTCTATCACACAGCCCCTTCTCACCCTCCTCTCCCTCACACAGCCCCTTCTCACCCTCCTCTCTATCACACAGCCACTTCTCACCCTCCTCTCCCTCACACAGCCCCTTCTCACCCTCCTCTCCCTCACACAGCCCCTTCTCACCCTCCTCTCTATCACACAGTCCCCTTCTCACCCTCCTCTCTATCACACAGCCCCTTCTCACCCTCCTCTCTCGCACACAGCCCCTTCTCACCCTCCTCTCTATCACACAGCCCCTTCTCACCCTCCTCTCTATCACACAGCCCCTTCTCACCCTCCTCTCCCTCACACAGCCCCTTCTCACCCTCCTCTCCCTCACACAGCCCCTTCTCACCCTCCTCTCTATCACACAGCCCCTTCTCACCCTCCTCTCTATCACACAGCCCCTTCTCACCCTCCGTCCTCTCCCTCACACAGTCCCCTTCTAACCCTCTCCGTCACACAGCCTCTTCTTACCCTCCTCTCTATCACACAGCCCCTTCTCTCCCTCCTCTCCCTCATACAGCCCCTTCTCACCCTCCTCTCCCTCACACAGCCCCTTCTCACCCTCCTTTCCCTCACACAGTCCCCTTCTCACCCTCCTCTCCCTCACACAGTCCCCTTCTCACCCTCCAGTTAGTACTGCTGAGGCTGACTGAGATGATTGATAGATCACTTACCCCCTTACTAAGCTGCAGTCGTGTGTAAACTACAAATTAATTATCATACTACTGTATAAGTGACTGTGTGTATATATATAAATAATAAATAATATTGTGTATATAAGGCTCCTCTGACTCTGAGACCAGACCATCCATCACAATTTCACCAGACCTCTCAGTCAGTCACCTACCTGCCCTGCTGCCAGTGCCAGCCACCTGTCCTGCTGAGTCGCAGCCTCCTCAGTCCAAATCCAATCATGATCGCTATTCGCTGCAGTACTCCCCCCCGCCGGCCTCGGCTCATGGAACATGTGAATGCGGCCCAGCCGGGCTGGCCCCAATCCAGACCATGATGATGGAGGGAGGTCAGGTCTTGGGTAAATTTTAGGACCCGGCCCAGGGCAACATTATTTTCGGCCGCCGCCTGCCTGCCCTCGTCGCCATGTGGCACCTGCTCCAGCAGCTCCCTGGCTGCCCTCCGCCTCCAACCTGACACGGTCATGCACGTGGTGGACCCGGCACGCGGCATGAGTGTGTAGCCGCGTGCAGGGCGTGTGTCTACCAGTCTTCGCACCATCAAACATTCCATCCAGATTTCATGGGCCTCCCCCCATTCTGATTGGCCGCACTGTCCGGTGTCCGCACATGCGCACTGCTTCCGGCCCCTGTGAGTGATGTTGTCAGACTCCGACGTCACTCACAGGGGCCGGAAGCAGTGCGCATGTGCGGACAGTGTGACCAATCAGACTGGGGGGAGGCCCAGGAATCTGGATTCGGAATGACTTTGTAGATGGTGCGGCGGCCCTGAAAGAATCCATTCCTCCTGATTGCGGGCCGGGCTGATCTGAGTAATTTGCCATTGCCGCACAGCCAACCCAGACCCAGAGAGACTTATATGAGTCAGAGTGACATATAATAAATGTAACACATACATTCAAGATTTATTTATTAAATATATTACCAAAAAAAAAAAAGTGTTACAAAAAAAAAAGTCAATTTTTTTTTCTATGATGTGGCGTGACGTCGCAGTGGGCGGGGCTAAACTAGCATGTGGCGTACCGGTCAAATGCCCGGTATGCCCGACGGCCAGTCCGGGCCTGAAATAAAGTATACTCTTATAAAAAATCAAATAAAGCGTCTACATTTCCTGAAAACAACTCAGACAGTCTGAAAGCCAATAATAATTCTAGAAGTAAAGAATCTGGTAACAACTATAGATCCGACAACCTAAGAACTGGTAAACAAGGACAAAATAATAAAAGGGATAATAAACCCCACCATCATTATAATAACCAATCACCTATGGTCCACTATAAACAAGGGGGCTATCAAGAAAGGTCACACTATACTAATTACAATACAAATGCCCATGAAAAATCACACTATACCAATTACAGTAACAATGCCCATGCAAATAATCCTACTATGCATACTGATTATAATAGTCATGGAAGGACACATTATAGTAACCATAGTGCAAATAATGACTATAATGGTCATTATAGAAATTCTAATCAAAATCTACAGTGGAGGAGGAGGGATAGCTATAGAGGTAATGATTCTATGAATCCTCATAATAATCATGTTCCCATCACAACTAAAAATAGCTATGAACAATTAGCTCTAAATAAAAATCAATCCACTTGGGAGAAAAAAGGTGCAAGGCCAAAAGAGACATCAGAGAATAATTTTTTAAGGGTAGGGACATCCAGAAATCAAGAACCACCAGAATTTCAACAGGACAGGACAAGGCAGAAGAAAAGATCCTTAGAAAGAGAGCAAGAGGAAATAGAGCAGGAAAACAGTTACAGACAAACAGGAAGAATAAGGAAAGAGTAAATCAAGCCAAAAAAGATATTTTCAATCTAGCAAATATTAATCTAGATCAAAATGATATTAAGCTTCTACAAAAGGGTCTGAATTTTGCACCCAAATCTAGACCCAATAAATTTGAGATGTATGTGGATTTACACAAGTACGTTAGAAAGCTTACACTCAAAAGGTATTTTCTGAAAAATCCTTTAAACAGGGACACACCCAACCAGAGCCATATTGAATCAGGGGATCTAGGTACTTTAAATATCCTAAAAGATCTAGAAAGCTTGAGTAACATCCAACATCCAACTATAACTGATCCTATTTTTATTCCTGCAGATTTATCAGATATAAATATGCATGATCCTTTGAACGAATATATAGATATATTAGATTTGTCCCAACATGAGACTGAGCCAGAAATACACCATTCAACTTTTAAAGCAAAATCAACCTTCAACCCAGTAGGGTCCCAAGGTGAACAACTATCTATGTTCACTAAGTTAGTCCATCAAGATATAGAGGAACAATTCAAGAAAGAAAATAATGTTGTCAATAAATATAATTATAACTTGACAATACAGGAAAGAAAATCCTTAAAGAAACTGACAGATAACGATGAGATAATAATACGCCCCGCCGATAAAGGCGGGGGTATTGTCATTCAGAAAATAGAGGCATATATACAGGAGACATATAATCTCCTAAATGATGTAGAAACATATAAGATTCTTTCTAGTGATCCTACAGAAATGTACAATAAAGAACTAAATAAAATGTTAAATAAGGCAAAATTAGATGGTAAATTAAATAGTGAAGAATATAAATTTATTTTTACCCTACAACCAAATACATCTATTATATACCATTTACCTAAAGTTCGTAAAAACCCTGTAAATCCACCGGGGAGGCCAATAGTATCCGGTATAGGCTCTATCTGTGATAGCCTATCCAAATACGTAGATTTTTACCTGCAACCGATAGTAAAGAAGACAAGAGCTTACTTGAAAGATACAACTGAGGTAATCAAGAGATTTGTAGGTATCCAATGGGAAGATAATATGGTTTAGTTAACATGTGATATTTCAGCTCTCTATACGTGTATTCCCCACAAATTCGGTGGCCAAAAAAGAAGAGAAGAATTAGTAAAATGGCTGATTCCATTCCTTATAGACAGTATAAATTTTCCCCATCGTACGCTAACTTGTATGACAATGCATTCGAGAATAAATATATTTGGGAAAATAACCCCTTCATTAATAATATACTTAGTTATGGCAGGTATATAGATGATATAATCATCCTTTGGAGTGGAGAGGTAGATCAAATTGAGGGTTTTATGGATTATATCAATCAAAATAATTTTAATTTATCATTTACCAAATCATATTCTAAAAACCAAATAGAATTTTTAGACTTAATATTGTTTAAAGACACTACAGGCAAAATTGCAGTAAAACATTATCGTAAGACAACTGATCGTAACAGCTTTATACAAGCAAAAAGTGCGCACAAGAAATGCTGGATCAATAACGTCCCGTACAGTCAATTCTTGCGTATAAGAAGAAACTGTACACATCCAGCAGACTTTGAATCAGAAGCATCAATTTTAGAAGAAATTTTTTTAGAGAAGGGGTATAATCGTAAAATCATACAACAAGCAAAAGACCGGACATTAGGTAAAGATAGAATGTCCATCATCTCCAAAAAAACTAATAATGCTGCAAATACCGAAATTTTGGGGACCAAAATACACAGCATATTAGTGAAACCACAAGTGTGCAAAGTGAACCAGCCTAGCTTTATTATTTCCTACAATGAGGGTACCAGGAAAATGGAAAATATTTTTAAGAAACACTGGCCACTCCTTAAGTCAGATCCAATCCTTGGGCCCCATTTGGTTAATAAACCTACTTTTACCTATAAAAAAGGGAAAAGCTTAACAAATATATTGGCCCCTAGCAAACTTAAATCCATAAAAGACAAGAATACAAATAAGATAGAATCAAAATCAGTGGGAGGCAACTGGTTGAAAGAATGGAAGGGAACCATGAAATGCAACAAAACAAGATGTAACATGTGCAAACACATAAACAGAGCACCCACGTTTTCAAATAGTGAATTAACTGCCACTTACAATATAGACTTTAGAAGTAATTGTGACTCCACGTATGTGGTTTATTTGTTAGAATGTGGATGTGGCCTATTATATGTAGGCCGCACAAAACGGAAAATAAGAAGGAGAACTAATGAACACATATACAATATAAAAGAAAAACTGCTCAAACATAGTGTACCAAGGCACTTTTTAGAGTGTCATGGAAGCAACCCAGATTCACTAAAAATACAAGTTATTGATTGGGTACCCCCTTCCAAACCAAATAGGCTACTTGAACTAAGGAGGCTTGAAACAAAATGGATCTATAAATTAAAAACACTCCAACCACTAGGTATGAATATAGACATTGATGTAGCAGCTTTTATGTAAAATGTGTCTCTAGATAATACATCCGTCCATCGTACAGTATACACTAATCAATTCTTCCAAACTTCAATAGTCATAGATATCTCCAAACTGCATAAGTATACATTAAATCTATTTTAAACAAATATCATCAAGATAAACTTTTAAGTATTTTTACATTTTTAATGATGATTTTTATATAGGTATATGTATTAATAAGATCTATGTATTTTACTTTTTATTTTAAAAATTATCTAGAACTAGTTAGGGAATATTTTAGGGTATTTATAAAATGATAAATATTAATATCAAATATAATTGTTAAAAATTCATTATTTAACACAAGAAATTAATAGAATTAGCTGTTACCAGTATTCTAATAAAGTAGTCTTCACAGTCTATGAAATTATACAAAATATATGCAGCCTAGGTATTTATATGTCCCGGCACTGCATAAAATAAAGCATTAAGCCTCATAGCAGTGATAAATTCTTTTTAATAAATTGACTACCCAATAAATATGATATGGGCAGCTCATTTAGCTATATAGAATATATGTGGTTAGCACATCCGCATATATTCGATACAGCAAGCATTACAATCTTTTTAGAGAAATGAATTATTTTTGAAAAGAAGGAGCATTGTTCCGATATCGGCAAGTCTTTAAATATAACTATCCGCAAGTTCCTATAAAGTATTAAGTGTTAATTATATGAAATGTAATTTTATTGAAGTTTTCCTTTCATTGTAACCGTTTGTACTTTTTATGTAATTATTTAGACATCTGTTTCGATTGTTGTTATTATGTTATATACGGGTACTAGCCTTAGTATGTTTTAAACCAAACATACGGAGCAATACCATTGGAGCTCTCTTACACACCCCTGAGCTCTGAATGGATAAATCCAATTTAATATATGGGCAGCTCATTTAGCTATACAGAATATGTGTGGTCAGCACATCCACATATATTTGATACAGCAAGCATTATAACCTATTAAGAGAAATGAATGATTATACTAAATGTGGCTGAAAAGAATGAACAACACATTGTGAATGAATTAAAAGATTGTTCCGTTATCGGCAATTTCTAATTATAACTAGTCACAATGTCTTATACAGTATTAAGTGTCAATTATATGAAATGTAATTCTATTGAAGTTTTCTTTTTATTTTAACTGTTTGTACTTTTTATGCAACCATGAAGACATCTGTTTTGATTATCGTTATTATGATATATACGAGTACTAGCCTCAGTATGTTTTAACCTAACCAAACATTTGGAGTAATATCATTGGAGCTCTCACACACACCCCTGAGCTCTGATTGGACAATTCCTATTTAAATGGAAAGAGCGCCTGTTTTAATTTATTTGTTACAAATATCCCTCCTGAAGAAGCCCGGCCGCTGACCGGGAGAAACGCGTCAGGGTAACAAACTGACAAATTGGTTGGATGCGGTAAAAGCCTTGGTTTCCTGCACTCACATGAGCCACAGATTTAACTGACACGGTATCCGGATTCACCTGTCAGCGACCTCTGGTACAGCAGCGCACGGCAATCACAACAAGCCGACTGTGAGGGCATCAAGAACTGAACCATTTTCGCTCCTCCATATTGCAGTTTTTAATCATTGTTTTAGTAAGTGCGTATATATTTGCGTGTCATACTTTGTTATTAAACAATTCACTTGAGTCTTGCCTCTTTGCGCCATTTCTTCTCTCCCTATATCTACTTATTTAAGAGACTCCTCACACTTACTGGATTTACTGCTGTAAACTGTTGAGGTTGAGCAAGACTGGCTTTTGGTTACGGCTGATGTCAACAGCCTCTACACCATCATACCACATGAAGATGGCAAACAGTGTGTAGAAAAACATAATTTATGCTTACCAGATAAATTCCTTTTCTTCCAGATAGGGAGAGTCCACGGCTTTATTCCTTACTGTTGGGAAATACAACACCTGGCCACCAGAAGGATGCAAAGACACCCCAGCCAAAGGCTTAAATATCCCTCCCACTTCCTCATTACCCCAGTCACTCTGCTGAGGGAACAAGGAAAAGTAGGAGAAACATTAGGGTATAAATGGTGCCAGAAGAATAAAATAAATAATAGGGAACCTTCCATAGACAATAAAAAATGTGCGGGGGCCATGGACTCTCCCTATCCAGAATGAAAGGAATTTATCTGGTAAGCATAAATTATGTTTTCCATCCTAAGATAGGGATAGTCCACGGCTTCATTCTTTACTGTTGGGAAAACTATACCCAAGCTCCAGAGGACACTGAATAACGGGAGGGAACAAAAAAGAAAGAGGCGGACCCTATTCTGAGATTGATTGATTTGGGCCTTGCAGTCTGCTACCTTTTGCGCTAGCGGAGTGTTATCGGGTTATGTTTTAAGTTGTTCCTCTAGATTGGGAAGGTTTGTTAAAGTGTCATTGAGTAGTCTGTTTGTTTTGTTTGATATGCTTTTAAATTTATTAATTCCCCTTGTAGAACTGACTTATGTGCCTCCCAGAGTGTCCTGGAATCTTTCACCGAGAATTTATTAAGGGCGAAAAATTCCTTCAATGTTTTCTCTAGGCGTAGGGAGTGAATTGGGTCTGTTAGTAAGGAATCATCAATTCTCCAATTATAGTGAGTAATGAGTCTATTAGACCATCTAATGGAGCATCGTACCATGGAATGATCAGACCAGGAGTTGGAAACAATATCTATGTTAGTTATTTTGGACATATTATTTACGTCTGTCATAAAGTAGTCTAAGCGGGAAATTAGGGGATTAGAGTAGAAAGTATACTCAGAGACTTCAGGATTGTGTATTCTCCAAATGTCGTGTACCGTCAGTTCCTTTGTGCAATGTTTGACTGAGGAGATTATCTTATGTGATACTGAGGAGATCTTGTTTGAGTTGTCTAGGGAGGGGTTAAGTTAAAGTATCCTCCTAATATGAGGGAGCCTTTGGCGGTTTCCATGAGTAAGTTAGTTAGAGATTTAAAAAAGGAGTCTTGCTTTGTGTGTTAGGGGCGTATATATTAGCTAAAGTTACCATGGAGTTATAGAGCCTACCAATCAAAATAATGTAGCGACCCTTATTTTTTTAACTAAGTGAAAAGGAATGTTGGACTTGAAGAGTATTCTGACCCCATTTGTTTTGATTGAGTTAGAAGCGTAATAGGAAAGACTGAATTTATAACTAAAGGTCTTAGGCTCTCTCCCCTTTAAGAAGTGAGTCTCTTGAAGAAAGATAATATCTGCTTTCTTTTTCTTGAAATCCCTTATCGTTATGTTTATTTTATAAGGGCTATTGAGACCTTGAGCATTGACGGACAAAAAGGTTAGGGAGTCAGACTTGGGGACCGACATAGGGTGTGTGTAGACTTAGGAAGTCTTCGATATAGATATAAGCCTATAAGTATAAGTCTGGGAATGATGGCAGGATTCACTTGACCGAAATCACTAACTAGTTGTGAAAGGATAGGATGTAATTTACCCACATTTAACGTTAGGAAGAAATACCCTGGCTACAAAAACCAACAAATACATGAAATAATAAGAGAGGTGCCACAAATGAACAACAAAAATTGAAAACATTTTAGAAACTGACGGTGTCAAATAAGTAGACACTAACCAAAGGGAGAATGTGCAGATGGCACCAACCCCCTTAGATTGGAACTATTTTCAGGAACGGATATGTAACCTAGAATAAAAAGGCAACCAAAATAACATTTGTAACGGCATCTACAAGCCTATGCATAAAACATTACCTAATACATAACAAGCATACATAAATATACAAAATGTCTCAAGGATAGTGAGTTTGCATGGGTTGTGGCATAGGTTAGAACCATTTTCAGGAACAGATATGTAACCTAGAATAAAAAGGTAACCAAAATAACATTTAAATGCATACCGGCATCTACAAGCCTATGCATAAAACATAACATAATATAATACATGACCAGCATACATAAATATGCTAAATGTCTCAAGGACAATGAGTTTGCATGGGTTGCGACATATGTCGCAACCATTTGCAAGAACAGATATGTAACCTAGAATAGAAAGGTAACCAAAATAACATTTAAATGCGTAACGGCATCTGCAGGCCTTTACATAAAACAGAACTTAATACATAACATGCATGCATAAATATGCTAAATGTCTCAAAGATAATGAGTTAATGAGTTTGGATGGGTTTTGACATAACCTGCTATAATCGGCTTAAGGAAAAACAAAAACGAAGACAAAAAATTCAAGTAATACTTGCGCTGTCCCTGGAATCTGCTGGAGAGGATGCTTTGCTTTTTTTCTGGTTGTGAAGCACCTTCATCCATTTAGAGAGGGAGTCTCTTTGAGGCTGACTTTGGGCTGAATGTTGAGTGTCCCTAATTGATACATCTGCCGGGCTCGGTTGTTTAAATGACATTTGAAGGGCCTCAGATAGTGGCCGAAGATCTTGTTCATTTCTGTACGTTAAAGTGCGGCCTTCATGCATCACGTGCAGGCAGAAGGGGAACCCCCATATGTACTTTATTTTTTTCTCCTGCAGAGGCCTAGTAATGTACCTGATGTCTTTTCTCCTTTGGACTGTAGTCGGGCTCAGATCCAGGTAGATTTGAACGTCATGGTCCAGAAAGTGTAGGGATTGGAATAATCTTGCCGCCTTCCATATCTTTTCCTTCTCTGAAAATCTGAGGAATCTCATGATCACATCCCTGGGTGGGGCATTCTGGGATGGTGGTGGACGTAAGGCTCTGTGAGCCTGGTCTAACTCCATGATCGGTGCCTGAGGATCTTTCTGTATGAATTTAAATAATCCTTGAAGATAGTCATGGAGGTCTGTTGAGGTCACGGTTTCTGGTATCCTCCAATTCTTAAATTGTTGCGGCGACCTCTGTTATCAAGGTCTTCAATTTTATCTTGTAGACTTTCGATCTGGGTGTCATGCACATTAGTTTGGGTGGTTATGTTGTCAAACAGAGCATTTAAGGAGTCCTGACCTTCTTCTACATATTCAAGCCTGTTGCCGATCTCATTAATGTCTTTTTTCATCTTAGAGATTTCCGTGGTAATGATAAATTTTAAAGCTTCAAAATCAGCTTTTGTAGGTAAGTTAGCTATGTCAGCCTTTAATTGACAGGCATAGTCAGAGGTTATGGAAACTGGAGGGTCCAGTGAGCCTTGTGAAAGAGGCATGTTGCTAGTGTGTTCCACAATTTCTTGGTTATCACCACATGTAGATTGGAAAAAGCTGCTAACTGTAGCTTGCTAAGCAGACTGTGGCTTTTGCAATTTATCTGATTTGTGGTTCCTTTTAGAGGCCATTATTCCCTAACTGTGACACTGCACTCCCCGCCACAGGAGACAAATTAGGGAGAAATTCTGATATTGTTTAGTGTTATGTCCCTGGGCCTCCTGATTGTATCTGTTTATTTCAACCTGCAGGGCCGTGTGTTCACTTAATCTTGTTCTCTACTACTGATGTGGCCTACCAGACTGAAGAATAAAAAAGTATGCCTTTAGGGATGTGAGGAGCAACGTTTATCAACTGCCCGGTATCATGTAACAAGTGTGGCTGTGCTATCAAATGATAGTATTGCTATCCGGTGCTATGAGCTGATCCCCTGAGGCTTATGGAGGTCAGTGAGCAGCTATGCGGTGATGCAGCGCAAGTGCCATGTGCGTTTGGCAACTAACCTGTGTTTGAGATTAAAATCTCATTGTCCTGCAGTGAGGCAGATGTATGACCATCCTGGAGGCCGACCGGGTCGATATGGAGGTTGGCGGAGACTTTGCGGAGTGCGGGCTATTTGGAAGCAGCCGCGGCTCGGTGTTAGGCCTCAGTCTGGTTCCAGCATTCTTCGGGTGTGGTGCGGCAACCGTCCTTAAGATGGACCGCAGATTTTGCAGCGTCTTCTGTCACCTTGTTAGGCTTTTGAGCAGAAAGGACTGCCCGAATTACGTTCCTAGTGGGTTGTTAGTGATGGGTGTTGATGTCTCTGCACACAGAGCTTTATCTACATGCGACCATCCGCCATCATGGCCTGGCTCCACCTTCCAGCTCTATGGAAATGTTTTATCTAGTCCAGCCCTTCTTGCATGTGTTAACAGCATACTCATTCATGCTGTCATAAGAACTCAAGAGTCATCTGAGTAGAACCAGAAAAATAGAAGACTTTACAGCTAATAAATGCTGGTACCATTATAATATATGGATGAATTATTAGCACTGGTACCAATATAATATTGCCAGAAATTTTATCCCTATACTTATAAGTCCTATGACCAATCACATACTCATATACACTGTGAACTATTGCACATGCCCAGTAGTAGCTGGCGTTTTAGAAAGTCTGCATATAAAAAAGACAGCAGAAGTAAATTAGAAAGAATATTAAAACTGCATGTTCTTTGAAAGTTTAATTGTGACTTCAGTGTCCTTTTAACCCCTTTCTATCCTCCTTAGTACTTATCATTAGGTCAAGACTAGTAAATAAAGAAAGGGATTTGTACAGAATTTGGCCTAGATTCAATAAAACCTGTTTGTCTGTTAAGACCTTGCAGAAAAAAAACTTGCAGCAACACCGCAACTTCACAATTGTGGAATTCACACTCGTGAGTTGCAAGTTCCACTGTGAAGGGTATTGCCAACACAAAAAGGACCTCTCTCTATGAAAAGGTTCATGCTAACATATGCAAAAAGAAAACCGGCAAAACCGTCAAAGAGAAATAAAAGAAAAAACCAAGATGACCTAATCCGCTTTGAAATAGTAAGACGCAACCACAAGACTAGAAACTTCAAAAGCCAATACATTTAAAGGGATAGGATGAAAGAATAGCGGGCACCATATGGTGCAAATCAAACAGGTAACCAATGGTACAGGTACAGGGCAGCTGAAATCTTACTCAAGTGGTATAGAGCACAGTAGTGCAAAATTAGCAGGCCGGGACCAATGGGTCATCCGGCAGACACATAGGCACACTAAGGGTTAGTAGTATCCTTGTCCCATCCAGAAGGGAGTCCAGAGATGTTCTTTAGTGCCACAGGAGATATCACAATGTTCAACAATGGTCTGCTCTCATAAAGGCACAACGAGGACTCTATTCTTTCATCCTAGACCTTCCATTAATTGTTGTGGCGCGACATACTAGACGAGCTGCCTGGAACCGTGATACCCTCTGTCAATTGGACAATCCTTACTACAGGACTTTATATTCATTTACTATTATTTTTTATTTTTAATATACATATTATATTGTAACATTGTTACACTCTTTATATTGTAGTTGTTATATTTATTTTATATACTACTGGGTTGACTATTTGCATTGCCTCCATAGTATATATATATTGGATCTTTTGTTATTTATACATCAGTATATGTTATATACATTAGTATATGTTCCCTTTTTTATCTTTATTAGCCTAAACGTGCATTTTTTCTTCGTATACATACACCTGTATACTGATTATTAAGCAGCGTCATATTATCTTTGTCTTTTTGGCGCCTCTTATAGTTACCAGTTTGGCATAATTCTGGTTATCATTCCGCCCGCTGTGTACCTTATCTATTATACATTTAAAGGGACAGTCAAGTCCAAAAAAACCTTTCATGATTAAGATAGGGCATGTCATTTTAAACAACTTTCCAATTTACTTATCACCAATTTTGCTTTGTTCTCTTGGTATTCTTAGTTGAAAGCTAAACCTAGGAGGCTCGTATACTAATTTCTTAGACCTTGAAGGCCTTCTCTAAACTGAAAGCATTTTAACAGTTTTTTACCACTAGAGGGCATTAGTTTCACATAGATAACATTGAGCTCACGCATGTGAATTTACCGAGGAGTGAGTACTGATTGGCTAAAATGCAAGTCTGTCAAATGAACTGAAATAAGGGGCAGTCTGCAGAGGCTTAGGTACAAGGTAATTACAGAGGTAAAACCTGTATTATTATAACTGAGTTTGTTATGCAAAACTAGGGAATGGGTAATAAAGGGATTATCTATCTTTTTAAACAACAAAAGTTCTGGTGTTGACTGTCCCTTTAACCTGGCATGCTGGGCCTTAGCATAGGTGAAAAATCCTAACCCAGTTTTCAATTTTGGAAGTGTTATGGTGGTAATTATTATCCCAGGAGAGGGCAAACCTACTTTTCTATTTAAGGTTTGTCCTTATTAACCAATATGCATTAATACAGTGATAAGAAGTTGTACTTGTCAGCGAACAAGCACCATTTTCATCAAGTGAAGGGCAATTACAGTATTTTTATTGTATGGAAAATTGGACATTTTAAAATGTGTTACTTTCTTTGCTACAGATGTTAGTGGTTAAAAAATATTGTTTTGTTTTTATGTTGGTGGGTGTATTACTCTGCAGCAGAGTTCAGAGAGTCTTTATCAGTCAGTAAACAATCTATTAATAGGAAATATCTGCGCACACACATATATTTCCTTCTAAAGTCAATATAAGTTTACATATCTTTTACTTAAAGGGACACTGAACCCAAATTTTTTATTTCATGATTCAGATAGAGCATGCAATTTTTAGCAACTTTCTAATTTACTCCTATTATCATTTTTTCTTTGTTCTCTTGCAATCTTTATTTGAAAAAAGAAGGCATCTAAGCTTTTATTTTTCGTTCAGAACTATGGACAGCACTTTTTTATTGGTGGATGAATTTATCCACCAATCAGCAAGAACAACCCAGGTTATTCACCAAAAATGGGCCGGCATCTAAACTTACATTCTTGCATGTCAAATAAAGATACCAAGAGAATGAAGAAAATTTGATAATAGGGGTAAATTAGATAGTTGCTTAAAATGTCATGCTCTAGCTGAATCACGAAAGAAAAAATTTGGGTTCAGTGTCCCTTTAACTTTTTTTCCATGTATTACTACTACTTCTACTACAGGTAGAAAAACATTTATCCAAGTTGCTTAGGACTAGAAAAGGTTTACATTTTGGAATAGTTTGGATTTTGGAATACTTGCATCTTTAAGATGGGACCAAGTGTAAACAACAATATCTTATGTCATTAAGGCAATACTTAAATGTCAAAATACAGCGTATACATGCAACTAAAGGTAGTTATATAGCATTGTAAATACTTTTGTGACTTACTGGCAGGGAAAAAAGTAATAAAAAAAAAAAGTTTAGATTTTAGAATAAGTTTGGATTTTGGAATTCTGGATTTGGGATTACCTGTACTAGTAATAATAATTATTAACACTTTTCATATGCAAATTTCTGTCACACATTAAAAGAGCAGGTTATAACATTAAAATATGTTTTCAATAAAAGAGAAGAACACGGATGCTTAACGATTCCGTTAAGCATCAGTGTATATTCTTAAACCTGGAAAAGGAAAAAAAGCTCTAATGACATGGAATAGCAAGACGAACTGGATTTATCAGGTGGTTTCATATTTTTTCACTGGAGTGCTCATTTCTTTTTTCTTCCCCAGGGTGCATTTCGTTTGTGAGTATATTTCTTGCCTATTTGATTCCATCTTGTGTGTTGGGTATTAGGCCATTGGGCACCTCTGTGTTCTTCTCTTTTAGACCAATCGAATCATCAGGATCCTGACCCTCCTATGACAGAGAGCTGACCACTATATTCTTTTGGAGCTACCTCAACTGTTTGGACATTATTGGTTGTATGGACTATTATTTGTTAGTTTAAAAGAATATCATCTTATTGTTTTAGATTTCTTATATTTATTATATGATGTTGTTTTAATTATTATCACATTATATTCATTAAGAGCGCCCTCTGGAGGCCCCCTGGTGTGCTATCACACACCACTTCTATATTCATGTTTTCAGAAAAATACTTATTTTAAAAATTCCAGTCACACCTTGTAATATACAATAATATCCCCATATGGGCCTTTACACGTGATACATATTGTTGCTAAACAGCTTCCATTTTGTTCAATACAGGGGAGTTATGAACAATGGATTTTCTTTTATGTAGATTTTACAAAAATCACCAATAAAGTCTGTGGTGACTTTTTGTACTAAAATAATTTGCAAAGCTTTTCTAAAGTATTGTAATCAACCCCTTAATAATATTATTATCAATATACAAAGTAAGGAAATGCATTGAAAGGAATATAGATTAGTTATTGTGTAATGAATTTAATTGCCTTATTACACAGACATCCCTCTGTAACCAATATAAATAATTTACTAATGGAAATGTTATCTTAATTAGATGTTTGTAGTTGGTTCTTCCAATGTTCAAGTCAACCTCAGACTTTTATAGCATCAACATTTCTTTAATTGAATTTATTTTTACATTTGCTCTAAACCAGTGATAGCTAACATTGGCACCCCTGATATTTTGGAACTACATTTCCTATGATGCTCAAACTATACTGCAGAATGCTTAAGCATTATGGGAAATGTAGTTCCAAAACATCTGGGGGGCCAACGTTAGCCATCAAAGCTCTAGACCAATAGAGGTTATGTCAAATATAAATACATTTGTGCCACACAGATCCTAGATAGCAAACGTTAGCATAATCCCATCCGTAAATATCAATCCATTTGCAAGCTTTCTAGACATGGTGCACTTCATGCAACTCCATCCATACACATCCATATGAGAAGACATTGTCTACACCAGGGCTCAGCAACCTTGGCTCTCCAGATGTTTTAGAACTACATTTCCCATGATGCTTAGACAGCTTAACGACAATTAAGCATCATGGGAAATGTAGTTCTAAAACATCTGGAGAGCCAAAGTTGCTGACCCCTAGTCTACACCATATTCTTTATCATTACTTAAATATGACCTTTTGGGGTCTTTACACACCACATAACAATAAAAGAAACAATGTACTCACCAATCGAATATATAGCATAGCTGCCCAATTCCCTTTCCATACAAGCAAGTGGCATGCTGATATGCCCAAGTAGCCCAAAGCCTTCCCTACCAGTACACCAACTCGGTAATCATGGTATTGCACTGTTTAAAACAATTTAAAAGCATAAATCATGTTACTTCATACAATCATATGCAACAGCATTGTTATATTATTACTGCAGATTAGCTCAAATTGCTTAATTTTGTACATGTATCATAATGATCATAATCTCTTTTTTCTTGCAATGAATAATTCTAGTCTTTCTTTCTCTAAAGCTCTTAAGGACAGCTGCTGATCTGAAGATTGAACAGTAAAGTGGTAAGATTTTATTTTCTTCTTTTCATACTGCTATTAATTTTATTAAATGTAATTGTGGTTGTTCTGTTTGCAGAGATGCAAATTATTAGCTCTGCACTGCACAAATTGCATTTGATTTAGTATGAACTACAAACTGAGCTGAAATAACAAGAATATTCTGTTCAATAACAACATAGGACCTTAGCCAGGACCTAAGTAATTGCACTCACATCCTCACCTGATCAACAAAGAAGGTGAGGGGGCGCCCTACTAATAGATAAGTCAGACGATTAAATGACACAAGGGAAAATATCTTTCCTAATGTGTCAATTAAAATATATATATATGTGTATAAAAATAAAATTAGTGAAAGTGAATAAATGTGGGTGTAGAAATATAACCAACAAATTGGTATCAAGTGGAGTGGTAAAAATATATATGGGAGACACTAATGGTCACAAATGAACAATACTCATATATTTATCTAAAATAATACTAGATATATAACTGGTAATAAAATATAAGAATTATATATCATACAATATACAATGTTAACCAGTGTTAACCAATAACAATGTGATACAAATAATTAGTGAGCATAAATCTTGAGAGGCAAACAAAGTGATAAATTAAGTAAAAGTCTCTATAGAGGAAGGAGGCAGCTATCTGTGATGATCCAGGCCAGGATCCAGGAGCAGCAATCTATGGAAAGAGAAAACAGAAGCGCCACATGGCCCAATATTGTTTGGTCCAGAACTAGTAGATTAGAGTAATGAGTAAACTCACATTTAGTAGAGCACCTCAATTAGTGCTAAATATGCAGTCTGGGATCTATTCGGTCACCCAGAAGACCAACTTCCTGCACAGGAGCTGATGTCTGTGTAGACAGAAAGGAGACACAGGTGCCTATATGGCCTAGTATTGTTGGTACAAAGATATAGATACAAACAATGAGAGGAATGGTACTCACAATCGATAAAGCACCTCTTGTGATGCTATAGAGGCATGAAGGGATCAATTCAGTCACCCAACAGACTTGTGGCCAGACAACCAAGTGGATTCAGTGGTGTAGAAGATCCCACAGTCAACCGAAAGGAGATATTCCTCAGAAAAAGGAAAAAATATATCCCAAAGAAAATACAGCAAGTGTTCAAATGCTAAAAATGACTTTAATAAAAATTATAAAATCACAGGCAACGCGTTTCTCAGCCAATGGCTGTTTCATCAGGCTTCATAAAATGTTTACTGAACACTTGCTAGATATACCCTAAACCTAAATCAATTAATATTGAACAGGTGATAGTGGGAGAGGTCCAATTAATTGGTAGTGTAATCCAAAGCAATCAAATAAGACCAGATAGAGCACACATTATACAATAAACAATAAACAGTGTGATATACAATGCATAATCACAGTTTTCATATGTATATTCCTAATTCATATTATTCATATTGTATTTAATTTGGGCAAATATATTTAGTGAAATCAAAAAGTCATACCTTATTATAAGTAAGATGTTGTGTAAAGACTGGGTGATATGGAATAACATGCATAATTTAGTTCAAACAGATCACAACAATTCCAATATTTGTATATGATATAAATTTTAAGTGGATGTTCCAGTCAGCTGTTACCTAGTTGTTGCGTGTAGTTCAAATTAAGCGCCGACAAAGTCGGCGTCCTAAGGCGCTGAGTGCGCATGACTAGCCTTAGTCAGCTATTACCCAATTACTATGTGTGGTCAGAAATAGGCGCCGGTGAAGTCGGCGTCCTAAGGCGCTAAGTGCGCATGACTAGCCTCAATAAATCTATCGAATCAAGATCGCTCAATGGCCAATGAGATAAAAATGCGTGGCGCTAGCTGATGGGTCTAATATAATAGGGGGGCGTAAACAATCACATCCGTAATACAACCTTCTGGTATATACCCTATAAAAAATATTGGTGCGGTATTAGCCCGACTTTCTAATTCCTATTATACTGTTTATAGGGTATATACCAGAAGGTTGTATTACGGATGTGATTGTTTACGCCCCCCTATTATATTAGACCCATCAGCTAGCGCCACGCATTTTTATCTCATTGGCCATTGAGCGATCTTGATTCGATAGATTTATTGAGGCTAGTCATGCGCACTTAGCGCCTTAGGACGCCGACTTCGCCGGCGCCTATTTCTGACCACACATAGTAATTGGGTAACAGCTGACTAAGGCTAGTCATGCGCACTCAGCGCCTTAGGACGCCGACTTCGTCGGCGCTTAGTTTGAACTACACACAACAACTAGGTAACAGCTGACTGGAACATCCACTTAAAATTTATATCATATACAAATATTGGAATTGTTGTGATCTGTTTGAACTAAATTATGCATGTTATTCAAAATCACCCAGTCTTTACACAACATCTTACTTATAATAAGGTATGACTTTTTGATTTCACTAAATATATTTGCCCAAATGAAATACAATATGAATAATATGAATTAGGAATATACATATGAAAACTGTGATTATGCATTGTATATCACACTGTTTATTGTTTATTGTATAATGTGTGCTCTATCTGGTCTTATTTGATTGCTTTGGATTACAGTACCAATTAATTGGACCTCTCCCACTATCATCTGTTCAATGTTAATTGATTTAGGTTTAGGGTATATGTAGCAAGTGTTCAGTAAACATTTTATGAAGCCTGATGAAACAGCCATTGGCTGAGAAACGCGTTGCCTGTGATTTTATAATTTTTATTAAAGTCATTTTTAGCATTTGAACACTTGCTGTATTTTCTTTGGGATATATTTTTTCCTTTTTCTGAGGAATATCTCCTTTCGGTTGACTGTGGGATCTTCTACACCACTGAATCCACTTGGTTGTCTGGCCACAAGTCTGTTGGGTGACTGAATTGATCCCTTCATGCCTCTATAGCATCACAAGAGGTGCTTTATCCATTGTGAGTACCATTCCTCTCATTGTTTGTATCTATATCTTTGTACCAACAATACTAGGCCATATAGGCACCTGTGTCTCCTTTCTGTCTACACAGACATCAGCTCCTGTGCAGGAAGTTGGTCTTCTGGGTGACCGAATAGATCCCAGACTGCATATTTAGCACTAATTGAGGTGCTCTACTAAATGTGAGTTTACTCATTACTCTAAGATCTACTAGTTCTGGACCAAACAATATTGGGCCATGTGGCGCTTCTGTTTTCTCTTTCCATAGATCCTAACCTGATCTAAACTCAAAGTTTCTGTCATTTTGAAAGTTACTGTGTATACAGTCTAAGGAGTTTGAATGTGTTGTTATGGAAAATTTGACATATCTATTGGATATACTAATATAACAAGGATTTCCCTTTAGCTCCAGTCTGTATGGGTCAAAACAGATAATTTATAGATAGATTTATGAAACTCAACTAGTTTTCAGACTGAATAGGAGATTTATTTTCGAGACACTCACTTGTCAATTTTATGAAATAGATATTATTATTAATATTATTATTATCATCAGTAATTTGTAGAGCACCAACAAATTCCCCACTGCTAAGATATCAATTTACAGTTGCTTTGTTATTGGTTGCATTAGTGATGAAATTCTGGACCTGTGTTAAAGGGATACTAAACCCACATTTTTTTTAATGATTCAGATAGAACATGCAATTTTAAGCAACTAATTTAGTCCTATTATCAATCTTCCTTCGTTCTCTTGCTATCTTTATTTGAAAAGCAGGAATGCAAAGCTTGGGAGCCAGTCCATTTTTGGTTCAGAACCTGGGTTGTGCTTGCTGATTGGTGGCTAAATGTAGCTACCAATAAGAAAGCGCTACCCAGGGTGCTGAACATAAAATGGGCTGGCGCCTAAGCTTTACATTCCTGCTTTTCAAATAAAGATAGCAAGAGACCAAAGAAAAATTGATAATAGGAGTGAATTAGAAAGTTGCTTAAAATTGCATGTTCTATCTGAATCATTAAAGAAAAACATTTGGGTTTAGTGTCCCTTTAATGATTTACAATGAATTACCCTGATTCTGACATGATGAACATCTATTTCTCTGTTTATGAAACTGATTATACTAACTAAATGACAGTGACTAGAAAATTATTGGCATTAATGAAATGCTGTTTTCAATACATTAACATAATTCAAAAAGGGTAGGGAGCACTGCACGTGAGTCACTGTTAGTGGTAAACCACCTTTCATTAGATAATCTATAGCACAGGTGAACTTACATTCTAAGATAAGAATTGAAATGAGGGGGGGGGGGTGAAAGGCAAGAAATATTAAAGGAGCACAAAAGTCATAGAGCATGCAAATTTAAGACACTTTTAAATCCACTTCCTTTACCAAATTTATTTTGTTGTCTTGGTATACTTTGTTGAAAAGATATACAAATCAGCAGCAGCAGCAATGCACTACTGGTAGCTAGCTGGTGATTGGCGGCTTAACACATTTGTCTCTTGACATTGGCTCATCAGATGTGTTCAGATAGCTTCCAGTAATGCATAGACTTTAAACCATGTAGTTGATCACAATCCTTTGGAAAAGCTTATTCCATGATTTGTATGTTTAATTAAACATAAATGCATTTAGGACCAGTTCTACTTTTATTATGTAAATTTACAAATTTGTGGCACACACTCACATTTTAAAAATATATATATAATTTTCTATTCTTGATTGTATTTTGCATTAATTTTTCCACACTAGTCTTTAAAAAAAACATAATTTATGTAAGAACTTACCTGATACATTCATTTCTTTCATATTGGCAAGAGTCCATGAGCTAGTGACGTATGGGATATACAATCCTACCAGGAGGGGCAAAGTTTCCCAAACCTCAAAATGCCTATAAATACACCCTTCACCCCATCCACAATTAAGTTTAACAAATAGCCAAGTAGTGGGGTGATAGAAAAAGGAATAAAACGCATCAAAAAAAGGTACTGGAAATATAATTGTGCTTTATACAAAAACACATAACCACCATAAAAATGGTGGGTCTCATGGACTCTTGCCAATATGAAAGAAGTTCTTACATAAATTATGTTTTTTTTCATGTAATTGGCAAGAGTCCGTGAGCTAGTGACGTATGGGATAGTAATACCCAAGATGTGGTACTCCACATAAAAAAAAAAAAAAAAAAGTTTTTCTCATAATTGAAAAGAAAAAGACTTAAAACATAAGCAGAGGAATCAAACTGAAACAGCTACATAAAGAACTTTTCTATCAAAAACTGCTTCCGAAGAGGCAAATACATCAAAACTGTAGAATTTAGTAAATGTATGCAAAGAGGACCAAGTCGCTGCTTTGCAAATCTGATCAACTGAAGCTTCATTCTTAAAATCCCACAAAGTGGAAACTGATCTAGTAGAATGAGCTGTGATTCTCTGAGGTGGTGCCTGACCTGACTTCAAATAAGCCTGATGAATCAAAAGCTTTAACCAGGATGCCAAGGAAATGGCAGAAGCTTTCTGACCTTTCCTAGGACCAGAAAATACAACAAATAGACTAAAAGTCTTCCTGAAATCTTTAGTAGCTTTAAGATAATATTTCAAAGCTCTTACAGCATCCAAAGAATGTAAGGACCTCTCCAAAGAATTCTTAGGATTAGGACACAAAGAGGGAACAACAATTTCCCTATTAATGTTGTTAGAATTCACAACTTTAGGTAAAAATTTAAATGAAGTCCGCAAAACTGCCTTATGCTGATGGAAAATCAGAAAAGGAGACTCACAACAAAGAGCAGATAATTCGGAAACTCTTCTAGCAGAAGAGATAGCCAAAAGAAACAACACTTTCCAAGAAAGTAGTTTAATATCCAAAGAATGCATAGGCACAAAAGGAGGAGCCTGCAAAGCTTTCAAAACCAAATTAAGACTCCAAGGAGGAGAGATTGATTTAATGACAGGCTTGATACGGACCAAAGCCTGCACAAAACAGTGAATATCAGGAAGCTTAGCAATCTTTCAGTGAAAATAAACAGAAAGAGCAGAGATTTGTCCCTTCAAGGAACTTGCAGACAAACCTTTATCCAAACCATCCTGAAGAAACTGTAAAATTCTAGGAATTCTAAAAGAATGCCAGGAGAATTTATGAGAAGAACACCATGAA
Organism: Bombina bombina; assembly: GCF_027579735.1. Taxonomy (NCBI): domain Eukaryota; kingdom Metazoa; phylum Chordata; class Amphibia; order Anura; family Bombinatoridae; genus Bombina; species Bombina bombina. Next base: position 103,045,992 of record NC_069506.1, on the reverse strand, counting down.
ATATGTCTTCCAAACTCGATAATAAATCTTCCTAGAAACAGATTTACGAGCCTGTAATACAGTATCAATTACTGAGTCAGAGACACCTCTATGACTAAGCACTAAAAGTTCAATTTCCATACCTTCAAATTTAACAATTTGAGATCCTGATGGATAAACGGTCCTTGAGACAGAAGGTCTGGTCTTAAAGGAAGTGGCCAAGGTTGACAACTGGATATCCAGACAAGATCTGCATACCAGAACCATGAGGCCATGCTGGTGCTACCAGAAACACAAACAATTGTTCCATGATGATCTTGGAGATCACTTTTGGAAGAAGAACTAGAGGAGGGAAGATATAAGCAGGTTGGTAAAACCAAGGAACTGCTAATGCATCCACCGACTCCGCCTGAAGATCCCTGGACCTGGACAAGTACCTGGGAAGTTTCTTGTTCAGATGGGAAGCCATCAGATCTATTTCTGGAAGACCCAACATCTGAAAAAACACCTGGATGGAGAGACCACTCCCCCGGATGTAAAGTCTGACGGCTGAGATAATCTGCTTCCCAATTGTCTACACCAGGAATCTGTACTGCAGAAATTAGACAAGAGCTGGATTCCACCCAAGAAAGTATCCAAGATACTTCTTTCATAGCTAGGGGACTGTGAGTCCCACCCTGATGATTGACATATGCCAGTTGTGATATGTCTGTCTGAAAACAAATGAATGGTTCTAACCTAACCATCTAACAGGCCAAACCTGAAGAGCCCTGAAAATAGCACAGAGTTCTAAACTATTGATTGGTAATCTCGCCTCTTAAGATTTCCAAACCCCTTGTGCTGTCAGAGATCCCCAGACAACTCCCCAACCTGAAAGACTTGCATCTGTTGTGATTAAAGTCCAGGTTGGATGAACAAAAGAGGTCCCTTGAACTATGCAATGGTGGTCTAACCACCAAGTCAGAGAGAGTCTAACATTGGGATTTAAGGATATTAATTGTGAAATCTTTGTATAATCCCTGCACCATTAATTCAGCATACAAAGCTGAAGAGGTCTCATATGAAAATGAGCAAAGGGGATCGCGTCCGATGCTGCAGTCGTAAGCCCTAAGACTGCCATGCACATAGCCACTGAAGGGAATTATTGAGACTGAAGGTTTCGACAAGCTGAAACCAATTTTATTCATCTCTTGTCTGTTAGGGACAGAGTCATGGACACTGAATCTATCTGGAAACCTAAAAAGGTGACCCTTGTCTGAGGAATCAAGGAACATTTTGGTAAATTGATCCTCCAACCATGTCTTTGAAGAAACAACACTAGTTGATTCGTGTGAGATTCAGCAGAATGTAAAGACTGAGCTAGTACCAAGATATCATCCAAATAAGGAAACACCGCAATACCCTGTTCTCTTATTACAGAGAGTAGGGCACCAAGAACCTTTAAAAAAATTATTGGAGCTGTCGCTAGGCCAAATGGAAGAGTGACAAATTTGTAATGCTTGTCTAGAAAAGAGAATCTCAGAAACCGATACTGGTCTGGATGAATCGGAATACGAATATATGCATCCTGCAAGTCTATCGTGGACATATAATGACCTTGCTGAACAAAAGGCAAAATAGTCCTTATAGTCATCATTTTGAAAGTTGGCACTCTTACAAAATTATTCAAATTTTCAGATCCAGAACTGGCCTGAATGAATTTTCTTTTTTTGGGACAATAAATACATTTGAATAAAACCCCAGATCCTGTTCCTGGAACGGAACTGGTATAATTACCCCTGAAAGCTCCAGATCTGAAACACACTTCAGAAAAACCTGAGCCTTCACTGGATTTGCTGGGACATGTGAAAGAAAATATCTTCTCACAGGAGGTCTTACTCTGAAACCTATTCAATATTCTTGAGAGACAATACTCTGAATCCATTGATTTTGGACAGAATCTGTCCAAATGTTTTGGAAAATTTTTAATCTGCCCCCCACCAGCTGAGCTGGAATTAGGGCCGCACCTTCATGCAGACTTGGGGGCTGACTTTGGTTTCTTAAAAGGCTTGGATTTATTCCAACTTGAAGAAGGTTTCCAATTGGAACCAGATTCTTTGGAGGAAGGATTGGCTTTCTGTTCCTTATTCTGTCGAAAAGAACAAAAATGATTAGAATCTTTAGATTTACCCTTAGATCTTTTATCCTGAGGTAAATAAACTCCCTTCCCCCCAGTGACAGTTAAAATAATTGAATCCAACTGAGAACCAAATAAATTGTTACCTTGGAAAGAAAGAGGTAGTAATCTAGACTTAGATACCATGTCAGCATTTCAATATTTGAGCCACAAAGCCCTTCTAGCTAAAATAGCTAAATACATAGATTTAACATCAATATTGATGATATAAAAATAGCATCACAGATAAAATGATTAGCATGTTGAAGCAAGTGAACAATGCTAGACAAATCAGGATCTGTTTCCTGTTGCACTAAGCTTTCCAACCAAAAAGTTGCAACATCAGCCATGGATATAGCAGGCCTAAGAATGTAGCCAGAAAATAAATAAGCTTTCCTTAGATAAGATTCAAGTTTCCTATCTAAAGGGTCCTTAAAAATAAGTACTATCTTCCATAGGAATTGGCAAGAGTAGAAATAGCCCTATAAACTTTGGGGATTTTTTCCCAAAACTCCAACCTAACTGCTGGCAAAGGATACAACTATTTAAACCTAGAAGAAGGAATAAAATAAGTACCAGGCCTATTCCATTCCTTTAAAATCATATCAGAAATAGCATCAGGAACTGGAAAAACCTCTGGAGTAACCACAGGAGGTTTATAAACAGAATTTAATTGTTTACTAGTTTTAGTATCAAGAGGACTAGTTTTCTCAATATCCAAAGTAATCAACACCTCTTTTAACAAGGAACAAATATACTCCATCTTAAAGAGATAAGTAGATTTGTCAATGTCAATATCTGAGGTAGGATCTTCTGAACCAGATAGATCCTCATCAGAGGAGGATAATTCAGTATGTTGTTGGTCATTTGAAATTTTATCAACTTTATGAGAAGTTTTAAAAGACCTTTTACGTTTATTAGAAGGCGGAATAGCAGACAAAGCCTTCTGAATCGCATCAGCAATACAATCTTTTATATTCACAGGGATATAATATACATTAAATGTTGAAGGAACAACCGGCATTGTACTAGTACTGATGGATACATTCTCTGCATTTAAAAGCTTATCATGACAACTGTTACATACTACAGCTAGAGATATAATCTCCGCTAAATTACAACAGATGCACTTAGCTTTGGTAGAACTGTTATCAGGCAGCAGGGTTCCAACAGTGGTTTTTGAGACAGGATCAGATTGAGACATCTTGCAAATGTAAGAGAAAAAAACAACAAATAAAGCAAAATTATCAATTCCCTTATATGGCAGTTTCAGGAATGGGAAAAAAATGCAAACAGCATAGCCCTCTGAGCATAAAAAGAAGCAAGAAGCATATAGGAAGTGGGATTTAAATAATTAAATTATTTGGCGCCAAGTATGACGCGCAACGCAAAATGGAATTTTTTGGTGCTAACAACATCCAGAAATGACGCAACTCGCGTCATGGTAGACGCAACCTTGTGCAAGGAAACCTGGCGTCAACTAAGACGCCGGAAATGATTAATTGTGTCACCGAAAGTACCTTCACGCCAAAAAATTCTCATGCCAAGAATGATGCAATAAATATCAGCATTTTGCGATCTCGCAAGCCTAATTTTGCCCGCAAAAATGATTGAAAAAGCAGTCAATTTGAAAAAAAGACTATACCCCAGGTAAGAAAAAATAACTTCCTAAATATGTTTCCCAATTTTGAAACTGATAGTCTGCAAAAAGGAAATATACATAAACCTGACTCATGGCAAATATAAGTACAATACATATATTTAAAACTTTATACTAATACATAAAGTGCCAAACCATAGCTGAGAGTGTCTTAAGTAATGAAAACATACTTACCCAAAGACACCCATCCACATATAGCAGATAGCCAAACCAGTACAGAAACAGTATCAGAGGAATCGGGCTTCAAAATGCTGAGAAGCGCATATCAACAAAGAGAATCAAGCAAAACTTACTTCACCACCTTCATAGGAGGCAAAGCTTGTAAAACTGAATTATGGGTGTGGTGAGAGGTGTATTTATAGGCATTTTGAGGTTTGGAAATCTTTGCCCCTCCTGGTAGGATTGTATATCCCATACGTCACTACTAAATGGACTCTTGCCAATTACATGAAAGAAATAGGGCCTATCTATCAAGCTCCAAATGGAGCTTTACGGCCGTGTTTCTGGCAAGTCTTCAGACTCGCCAGAAACGCCAGCTATGAAGCAGCGGTCTAAAGACGCTGCCCCATAACCCTGTCTACCTGCTCTGATGAGGCGGAGAGGAATCGCCGGAAATCAAACCGATCGAGTACGATCGGGTTGATTGACACCCCCCTTCTGGCGGCCGATTGGCCTTGAGTCTGCAGGGGGCGGTGTTGCACCAGCAGCTCACAAGAGCGTATTGCTCTCCACATTCAGCGATGTCTGTCGGACCTGAACCGCAGTGTCGGATCAGGTTCACAGACATATGTTAAATAGGCCCCATAGTCTTTATCAATAAAGTATAGTGAGAGAAAACTAACAGCTGCTTAATTCTGGAAGAAAAACCAAATGGAGTGCCACATAGCGTACCCTGTATAGAACAATGAAACGACAACACCAAATTTCCATTTGAATGGGTACTTACTTGTGGGGAACCACTAAACTAGTGGTGTCTATGTATATGCTGGATCTCTCTTGAGTTGTCCAGCTAACTCACTCTAGAGCCACAGAAGTCAATTTTCAGCAAATATTCTATTTATTTAAAAATGTATATATCTAAAATTTGGAAAGTGACACAAAAATAAAAACAATGAAATTATATTACACTTGTTTTTCTACGTGTTCCTCTGCTTCTTTAACTGTGCAGTATGGTTCTTTCATCAGGTGTTTTTAATTTTTTTATCACTATCAAAATTTTGGATATATACATTTTTAAATGAGTCCTATAGAGATGATTCACTAATCTATTTGTTTATTGACATGTTTCATTCTATCGGACCTCATGTGTGTGAGGATGTTTTTCTGCTATCAGGGCTAGAAATTTCCACTAGTCCACTAGTTCTGGATGAGTAAGAAATTGCAGTGGACGAGTAATGAATGTGAGTATTTTCCTCTCTTTAATGTTGAGTGGACTAGTAATCATTTCCCTATGGACTAGTAACTTTTTTCCCCCTGACTAGTAAACAATGGTGATAGTATTCCACCCCTGTCTCCTACAATACAAATCTATAATGGGGAAATTTGGGAACCTCTACATCTCAAGTAACTCAGAAGGCTGAGTTTATCAGTAAATTATACCATCCCTGCAGCTAAGAATGAATAATTAACCTTGCAATGTATCTGTTGCTTCATAAGGGAATACTTCCAATAATTTCCTATACATTTAAGCAAATCCACTATGACTATGAAAGTATAACTTGGCTTTATTTACATAAGCTTTCTGTACTGCAATTAATTCTGAAAGCCACATGAATATATAGATAACATAATATTACAGCAAGGCTTGTGGTTAAAGTCACCAATATTTTTTATAAATGTTAAACTGTTTACAAAAGTTTGGCTAGAAATATATCAACAGGTCAAAATCAGTGTAGATATATACGACCTAGATTTTCTTTCAGCTAAAAGCTTATAAAATGCTCTTGATTATTTATTTATTGGTAGAAAATTATTAGAATATTTTTGCCAGCAATATATTTCAGTCCTTTGTAGATGAAATATATTTATAGTAACTAAGATGAAATAGATAAATAGTAAATAGGAAGGTAGTCTCTGTGTTATTTGAAAGGGTCATGGTATGAAGCTGGAAGAAAGATACAAATTTACCAGTAATTTGCATAATATATTTCTAAAAGTAGTGGAAATCAAAATGGTTAATGATTTCAAGAATACCTGAAATAAGGTTTATAATGTCTGTGCTTCACATAAGGAATGTGTGCACGTTTTGCAATGATCATTTGAAACAACAATTTTTTGACACGGTTTTCATTCAAAACCAACGTTTTTATTTATAAACCAAAATATAAACTTGTCAATCACAAACAAAATACAAATACAATTAATATGATAATGTGCATTCAAATGATATAAAATAATGTAAAAATCTGTGTGGAAATATTGGTGTATGTGTGTATGAATCAGTCCCAAATTGCAGGAATTTTGATTAAAGAATAAAAAAAAACCCTCCAAGATAATGAGAGACTACAATAGTTAAAGGGACACTGTACCCAAAATTTTTCTTTTGTGATTCAGATAGAGCATTCATTTTTAAGCAACTTTCTAATTTACTCCTATTATCAAATTTTCTTTATTCTCTTGGTATCTTTATTTGAAATGCAAGAATCTAAGTTTAGATGCCGGCCCATTTTGGTGAACAACCTGGGTTGCCCTTGCTGATTGGTGGAAAAAATCCATCCACCAATCAAAAAGTGCTGTCCAGAGTTCTTAACCCAAAAAAGCTTAGATGGCTTTTATTTCAAATAAAGATAGCAAGAGAACGAAGATAAATTGATAATAGGAGTAAATTAGAAAGTTGCTTAAAATTGCATGCTCTATCTGAATCACAAAAGAAAAAAATTGGGTTCAGTGTCCCTTTAAGTCCTGTAATACAGGGATAGACCAAGCAAGAACCTCTGTATGCATGGACTGTTACTGTAAACAATGTCCCTAAATTCTGATACAATGGTTCAGAAGGTAAGTCCCCGCCCTATTTGTGACATCACAATGCTACATACCCAACGTACGTTTCACCAAAAGGCGCTTGGCCAATAGGTGTTGTATCACAATTCAGGGGCATTGTTTACAGTAATGATCCATGCATTACTTTGGTTGATCCCTGTTTAAAAATTCCCTGGTGATTGTACACAGTTTTATAATAAAATAGTATCTTTTGAGGCAAGCCAAGGTTCCACTTCTTCTCAATGAGCTTTCTAACACAGAGCTTGGTTGAATTTTCCAATCAAAATTCCTGCAATTATCACATTGATTGTATTTTTATCAACATTGTAATTCATTAAACCCCCCCCAACACTCCACTTTTGACTAATCCTGAAATACCCCACAGTCTGGCTTCAAATATTATTTTGGAATTAGAAAAAGGGTATATCACCTTTTTTGAAAAATTAAGTGTGATTTGTATATTTGGCTAAACTAGATGGACCCTGTGATTATTATTTCAGCCTAAATAGATTTGCCTATTTCCACTATTAGCCACATGTTATATGAAGCTCATGATGAAATGTTGTAACCTACTCCAGTATCAATACAACTGGCTGTTATTCATGTATTTATACATTTAACAAAAATTGTGTAATCGTGTGTGAGTGTGCGTCTATATATATATATATATATATATATATATATATACACACATATATACACATACATACATATACACACACATACACACTGCAGACCTAGTTACACTAGTGAATAATAATTCACAGATTATCAAAAAAAAAAATTCAAGATGCACTACACAGTATAAAGATGTGTCCATGCCTCAACATTGGCAAGGCAATTACTCATTCCTTTAGACTAGCTCAATGAACCAGGTCACTGTATATAGAGGTGCTGTGCATGCTAATGATCTACTGCTGTGGAAGGGCTTATTTAAAAGAATGTAAGGTTTTAACAGTTTCTGTTATGAGTGCTAAAGCCTTAAGAGCTCTCAGGGCATTTGGAATCACACAGGCAACTACTGTTGATAGATATTCAGTAAATCAGCTAGAATTTCTTTATAAGTAGTTTGTCTAAGTCTATATTACAGTAACAGAGATTGTGGGCTAGATTACAAGTGGCGCACCTATTACAGGTTGAAAGTAAACGAAGTGGCTTGAGCCTAATTGAATTAAGTGGGATATCGCGACTTCTGAGCTCTGGTTAACTCTTACGCTTGGCCAAAAAGTTGCACAAAAAACATAAAAAATACATTTGAAAAAGTGTAGTTACATTCATAACACTATATAATAAAAATGATTAAAAAACAGTTACAATAAAAAGTTAGATGGGCCCAAAGATATGTGGTCTCAGGTGTTAGAAAGAAAAAGGACAGCAAATGGCTTTAACATAGAGATACATATGTACACATCTCAATATGTATGTATGTATATATATATATATATATATATATATATATATATGATATATGTACACATATAAATACATATACTGTACATATACATATATACTATGCTAGGGATGGATGAATGTTTTGCAATCTTTGAAAACAGAAATTAATTTTAACACATTTGTTTAAAATTTTGAATGTTTGAGCAGCATTCGAACATTAATTTAATTGTATTTCTAATGCTATCTTTAAATGGAATATTATATTTAAATTTTTCAAATTAAAATATTACATCATTTGAATCGAATTATGCAATATTTGAATTAGAAAAATGTAGCCACCAATCAGCAAGTGCTACCCAGGTGCTGAACCAAAAATTGTCCGGCTCCTAACCTTACATTCTGCTTTTTCAAATAAAGATAGCAAGACAACAAAGAAAAATAGATAATAGGAGTAAATCGGCAAATTGCTTAAATTTGCATGCTCTGTCTGAATCATGAAAGAAAGAAATTGGATTTAGTATCTCTTTAAATGTTATATTCGAATTATGCAATATTCGAAAAAGAAACATTTGAATCTATATATTTATGTCTATTATGTATCATTTTACTAAATTCCCTACCACATGAACTATTGAACTTCTGAATAGTATTTGTTAAATTGAATGTCACTTTCGAAATTTTCGAATATGGATATTCGGTCTAATTATAAACATTCAAAAATGAAATTAACATTCGAAAACTGAAAATAACATTTGATTAACAAACTTTAATGGATTTTCGTTCTTGTCAACATTCGATTGTCCAAATTAATGTCCACAGGACTATTTAAGCTGTCAAGCTAATTGTAATGGATCATGTCAGCCCGACATTGCTAAATGCTGACAGCTTACGCTGTCAGCATTTAACATTGCACAAGCATTTCTGGTGATCGGCCGCAAGCAGGAGGTGTCAATCATCTCGATGGTATCCGATCGGAATGATTGCTCTCCGCCACCTCAGAGGTGGTGAACGAGTCTTAACTCAAGTTTCAGGCATGCTGGAAACTACGGGGGTAGATAGCAGGATCAGTTGCTTGTTAAATCTACCCCTATATGTTAATTGTTTAACATTTTTTTTTAAACTTGGCTGATCTTTTCTTTTATAAGAAGACAACAAAACTGTCTAATAATTATAAAGTGTTCAGTGTCCCTTTAAAATCAAGTGCAAACAGATAAGGTAGATGCGCAATATTGACAACTATATTTAGAACTTGCTATGTCAGAAGATGCTCTGAAGAATACCACACATAATAGTGACAGTCGTAGGATACTGTAGCTATTATACATCAGAACCTGTAGAAGGTATTTCCACAGTGCTGAAATCACTCACATTTTGAGTGGCTCAAGTATGGTGTCTCCCAACCAGCTATCAATAGCTATGGTGTAGATCTGTAACTATCTACAATCAGTTGCACAGGATCAAGCCCTAATTTGGATAATAAGCAATAAAGAAAACCCTAACACCCTGCGACTCAAAACTGCCTTTAATAATTATACCCAGTTGGGGTTATTGAGTTGTTTTGCTTAGATACTCTCACTGAAGTCTATTAGCAGTGATTAAAATGACTTTATATATTTGAGTGTTCTATATACTGTAAGATCATCTGTTTAAGAAGACACATAAACATATTTTTGTAAACTGTAATGAACATACTGTATAATATTAATACTGAAAATTAAAATAAAGTGGATTTTTCTCTTAGATATCTGTTTTCATCCACAGTGTATGTATGAAATAAATAACTGATGAATAGCGTAATGCATTTTATGTCAAAGGCCAATTGTGCATTAGCATCAGTATAAAAGCCATGAATAATAAAAAAAAACTATTACGCAATGTGAAAGGATGAAAATGATTTAACGATCTATTTTTTTTTAGTTTACATTCACTTTCCAGAACACCTCGTCATAATAGTTTATTATTAAAAATCTTGTTTACATTAACATCAATTATTTTGACAAAAGTATTTCACCAAAACATGTTTTTTAGACTCAATGTAGTCAACTTTCAGCTAGCTGAGTGATGAATGAGCCACGCAACAGATGCTTTTACAAAAATGATACTGTAAACAAAATGTGATTTCAATTTAGTGTAATTCTAATTAAAGATAAACAAATAAATTACAAAACAAAGATAAGGAGGGAGAACTGCAGACATATCAATTATCCAAGCATAACAAGTGAAATGTTTGCATTTTAATGTGTAATTATGTTTGTGTAACAGACTACTTGTAAATATTCATATACACCCCTAACTTAGAATGGCTTATGTTGGCTGAAAAGCTTCATTACCCAGGAGTTAAAATGTTCTTAATATATTTGGAATTACAGATTGTGATAGAATTATTGCTGAGGAAATGTCAGTTACAACTTTAGATGGTTTAAAATAGAACAGATGCTGTTTAAACTTTTAATTTCTTTTGTAAATCCTCAGATTTCATACTTTAAATTGTTTCAGAAAAACTACATAAAAAAAAATAGAGTTGATAAACTGTAATCCAGTATTGTTCCACCATGGGATGTTTTGTTTCATTTCAGCCTTTGCCAAAGAATGTCATAGATGGTCTGTGAGAGTTGAGTAAATTGTCTGAGATTTTGATCTTGGCTCAACCTTCCATTTTGATTTATTCTGTTTATTTAGATGATAGTTATCATATTTTAACCATTAAAAATAATCTCCTGACATTATATAATGACAAATGATTTTTGGCAAAGAGCCTTAACGTCAGAACAACCATTTTGTTTAAGTAAATGTTTTAAAAAATAGCTAAGCATATTTGAAGGCACATTAAGATATTTATTTTGTGTTGCTTTTAAAAGAAGTAAATTTCACATGCAGTTTTTGGATGGCTATTTATGTGCTTACAGAAGCAACTTTTTGTTTTTATGCTTGTGAGGAATGTCATTGTCCGCCAATAAAGTTTTGGTACTTGTATTTAGCAGCTAGTTGAGGAACATGTCCCTAGAGATCAGTAGTGTCAATTAACTTTAATTTCAACTGATACAGCTTTGGCATAACCTTTTTTTTCCCTATAGCAAATTATCTTTAACGTATTTAAATAATATTCTTTTATATACAGGAGAGAATATTTTTTAAGGGAATTTTTAAGTCTGTAATTAACTTTTGGATTTTTCTTTCCTAAGTGTATAACATTCAATTTTTATGTTGAATTTAAATCTCAATCATTTGTCCAATCATCCTTTTTTTTTATTACTTCTCATTTGACCCAACTCTTCAGAACATCATATCTGTTACAATTTTTTGTATCATCTGCAAATAAAAAAACCTTCCCTTCAAACCCTCTACTAATATCACTGATAAATATGTTCAACAAACAGGCACTAGAACTTCCATCTTCACTGAATGCCTCAGAACTGCCTCCTCCACTAAGGGACAGTCTACACCTTAGTCATTTTAAAGTCTTACCTTAGATTAAACTGCAAATAGCATACTAAATCATGCAGCAGGAATGGTATAAAAAGTTATTTTAAAATTAATATTGTTTCTGGCCCCTAAAATGGTTGCCTAGCTCCAGCCTCTGATGACATCACGATCTGGGCTGCATCTAGGCACTCTGCTGAATTGCACTGACAGTCTGTTGAATCCAACTAGTGAGCCTTTTGTGATTGGAATCCATATGCAGCCCAGATTGTGATGTCATCAGTGGCAGAGCTTGGCAGCCATTTCAAAGTAGCCAGAAATAATATTAATTTTAAAATAACTTTTTTACTGTTTCTGCTGCATGATATAGAAAGTGGTGCAGGAAGCTATTTGCAGCTTTTACTTAGGTAAGACTTTAAGGTGACTAAGGTGTAGACTGTCCCAAGTCAGCATTCTACCCACTGAAAGAACCATTAGAGAACAATGCTAAAGGATTTTGACCTTATGAAAATTTGTAGAAGGAAAGGAAAGCTGTCCCTGGGTTTAAACCACTGATCTAAGCCTACTCAAACACCTCAGTAACCCACACATATTGAAGAAATACGTATAAAGTTATGCTATGGGCGCCATGTACTAAGAGGCGGGCGGACAGCTTCTTAACTCGCGAAGCTGTCCGCCTGCCTCCGCTACACACGGGCAGCGGATCCATTGATCCGCTTTCCCGTATGTATCATTACACACTCATCGGAGTGTGTAATGCCCGCCCCTTCAATCGCGCGACCAATCACGCGACTGAAGGGGCTGTCAAATACCGAGAGCGAGCGTGCTCTGTGATTTTGCTTCGCCACCTAAGAGGTGGCGTAGGGTGTAGGAAGCAGCGGTCTAATGACCGCTGCTTCTTACATTGCGGGAAGCAGGCTCGCATATGCGAACCTGCCCCGCAAAGGCTCCGGAGCAGCTTTCGCTGCTTTGTACATAGAGCCCTAAGTCTACATTAAGTAATGGACGCAGTCATGTTGAAACGGTTTCAAACCTAATATTTCCTTTATTTTAAGGCCAGTTTTCTTATCTCCTCTGCTAAGACTAGGCTCAGAAAGAAATGAGTTTCTAGAGTGGCAATTTCACAGTGTGTTTAAAGAAGAAGCCAATTAAAACCTTGATTTTACATTTAACATGTGGAAATATAAGTGAAATACTTATATATTGCACATGTGTTTTGTTATGTATATATTCATGCATTAACACTTTATTTCAGGTCTCCAAGCGTTCCCAGCACTATTTTTCGTTGCACTCGAGTACAACACTTCACTCATCACTTGTAATATGAGTGATAATACCACACCCTGCACTACCCATTTAAAGTATAGAGTGCGCTGAGATTCTCTTTTTTTTTTACTTTTTACTTGCAAAATCATATTGGGCTCTATTCCTACTCCTATCATTTATGCTCCCTAAATGCTTTCTCTTGAGCACATTTTCTTATCACCCTTGCTGTGGCTAAATAAACAGAAATGAACCATTTTATGGGTTATTTAAAGGGATACTAAACCCAATTTTTTTCTTTAATGATTTAGATTCAGCATGCACTTTTAAGCAACTTTCTATTTTACTCCTATTATCACATTTTTTTCTTTCTCTTGCTATGTTTATTTAAAAAGCAAGAATGTGAAGCTTAGGAGCCGGCCCATTTTTGGTTCAGAACCTGGATTATGCTTGCTTATAGATATGTGCAATAAGGTTCGGTTCGATTCGGAAATTCGGAAAATTTGGCGATTCGGATCGAACCGAATTTCCGAATTAAAATACTGCCGAATTTCGTGAATAAATCCAAATTACTTCGGATTTATTCGGTAAATTTGGATGGCCATGGATTACACTAGTATTGTACAGTATATTAGGTTATATCACTCTGCTATGGGTTACACCTAATATACAGTACATAATACTAGTCTAATCCCACCTAACACTTACCGAAATTCCGAATTTCCGAACCGAACCGAATCCAGCTGAATTTCTTCGAATCTGAATGAATCCGAAATGAATTGATTCAAAATTTTCCGAATTCGAATAGATCGGAACCGAACTTCGAAAAATTCCGAATCGATCCGAACCGAACTGAATTTTTTCACCATGCACATGTCTACTTGCTTATTGGCGGCTAAATGTTATCTATGAGTAAGCGCCACTAGAGGGCACGAAACGTGTCAGACGTACTGCCTTGTATGTCTAACTGCATGCATGTCTATGCACCTTTTTTATTCTTTTGCACCATCAGTAGTGCCTGCTTTCTCTGTTCTTACTTAAAATTGCATGCTCTATCTGAACCATGAAAGAAAAATGTTGGGTTTAGTATCCCTTTAATTTTTACATTAATGTGCCTTTATCGTTAACACATTTTGTTCCTTGGCTTGGGTTTGGGGATGGGGGGGGTGATGAGGGGGTGAGAAGGTAAAGGGTCAAGGATCAGGGTCGGCTCTAAGGGGGGGCTTTGGGGGGCAATGCCCCCCCAAATGGAATGCTGTGCCCCCCAGGGCAAAAGAAGTGATTTTTAAAAAAAATTTTTTTTTTTTTTTTTTTTTTTACATTTTAAAAGTGACGGAACGTCCAGGGTCCCAAATGTTGCATCAACCATTTGCAGCCACTGGACCCTGGAGATCCTCCACTGGAGGGCCCAGCTAATCTCTTTACTCTCCTCTATTTACAACCAGATAACAAATAAAGTTGCATTTCCCTGCTGGTGCTCTCACAGTTAACCTAGGGCTTGCAATGCCCCTCCTCCTGCTAGCCCACTTACTACAGAGCTGAAGTGAGATGATGACATCATCAGACCTCTGCAGGAAGTGCTGGGAGAAGCTAACAGTCAGTGAGAGGGAAGGCAGAAGTTTGTGAAAACACAGCCGTATAACCAATGTGTGTGTGAGAGTAGTATCCCTTCCCTATTGTGCTTTATATCCTGGCAGCCACAGATAAAGAAGCAAATTGGGAATTCCTTGGTTTCCCCACTGCAGGTCACACAAAAGAAGTGTGCATTATGCCTGCTTTATCTGCAGTGATCAGTGTAAAATGTGTGTCAGATTATAGGTGCTCAAATACACACACTTCAAATGTAGCTGTGAGACAATGAGTGAAATAGCCTTATGTTTATTATTTACATGTTTCAAAACATCTCCTATTTGTCCCCAAGGTTGTTTTATTATATATATATATATATATATATATATATATATATATATATATATATATACACACACATACATACATACATACATACACACAATACACACACTGTGTGTATATATATATATATATATATATATATTGTTTGTGTGTATATATATATATATATATATATATATATATATATATGTGTGTGTATATACATATATACCGTGTGTATGTGTCCACTGGCTGTGTCATATGTGGGAGACATTCCTGAGATATGACAAATGTAACCCCTGCGCTGCCATAAATCTGGTAAATGTAACTGCTGCAGCACTGCCAGACATCTTATAAATGTAACCCCTATACTCCTTGAGATATGACACATGTAACCGCTGCACTTCCAGAAATATAAACAAATCTAACTCCTGCACAGCCAGAGATCTGATAAATGTAACCCCTGGATTGCCACAGTAGGTCTGCTCTTATTTTGACTCTCATACATGCTTTTTAATGCGTGCCCCCTCGTGAAAAAAAAATGCCCCCCCATTTCATTCGTTCTGGAGCCGACCCTGTCAAGGATGCGTGTGTTTCTGAAGTGTGTGCCTTCATTTTATGTGTGTGAGCCTATGAAAATAGCATATACATGTGTTAAATTGTTTATGTACTAGAAAACTAATATGAAAAGTTTATAGCAAAGAAATAAATAAAAACATATGTCACTACCTGGAAGTAGAATGCTAGAATTGCTTTTGGTGTGAGCGGTACCCGACGGAAATAACGTTAGCGAGCACTATAATAGAAATCCGTTACCTAAGAGTGAGCTAAAATGTCTTACGGCATCTGTACTACTCAACAGCGATAACTTTAGAGAATTATACTAATTTGAAAGCTTTAAAACATTACCATATTCTTGTAGCAGCAACAGAAAAATGAGTTTATGGATAAAGCTAGAGTGATGTTAGTACTTCCTAATGGTTTTGCATTTCACTTACAAATCTGTCTCTATGAGTTCAGCCCCCATATAGGGACTTAAAGGGACACTGAACCCACATTTTTCCTTTTGTGATTCAGATAGAGCATGCAATTTTAAGCAACTTTCTAATTTACTCCTATTATCAATTTTTCTTCGTTCTCTAGCTTTCTTTATTTGAAAAAGAAGGCATGAAAGCTATTTTTTGGTTCAGTACCATGGAAAGCACTTGTTTATTGGTGGGTGAATTTATCCACCAATCAGCAAGAACAACACAGTGTGTTCACCAAAAATGGGCCGGCATCTAAACTTACATTCTTGCATTTCAAATAAAGATACCAAGAGAATGAAGACAATTTGATAATAGGAGTAAATTAGAAAGTTGCTTAAAATTGCATGCTCTATCTGAATCACGAAAGAAAAAAATTTGGGTTCAGTGCCCCTTTAAAAATGCCAGCCAACCTCCTAATACCTGCAAACTTTAAGCCCCCCAAAACAATAAAGAACAATAAATGAAACATTTTCTTTCCCCTACATGAGTATTGGTGCTTCGCATTTTTTCACTATGGGATGCTTCCTAATTTTAATGTTTGTAACAATAAAGGACTTTTAATCTACAACAGTGGCTCCACACCGCCTTTCTACCGCCGCTGTTTCCCTGACTTGGATTCGGTCTTAATAACAAGTAGCAAAAAGGTAGTGCCTAGCCACTCCCCTCTCCTAGCGTCATGTGTAACATCACAGACACGCATCCTCCGGACACAGTTTGGAATGCGGAGGAGCCCACGCCGCGCCATCAGCTGATGCAGCATACCAAGTAAGCTCTCGGCCCGTTTGGTATATGGATTGGCCCCTGGTAGATGGTGTTAGCCTCCTACCCACACGGAACAGTCTCTGGAGACCTCAGCTTTACATGTGACCATATTCAAGGTACTCCCTTTGTACACTTTTATCAAGTGTTCATATTTGCACTTTATTGGAAGTAACAGGAAGAAGGGGGAGAGGGAGTGCACATGATAATCCTGGCAAGGATTCTAATATCCATACATAATTAATTATACAGGTTGCACTTTAACTCTTTGCTCACCTACATTAAAGAGCAGTATTTTCACATTGTCAGTATTTTTTTGGGTGTAACACAGAAAAGCTGTTTTCATTTAAATTGAAATACTGCAATATTGGTTCTGTACTTCCTGCTAATCCATAGTTACTAATAAAGACAACTATCTCTGATTTACAGGTGGAGAGAGGAATACTCCTCTGCAAGTGTGGCAAGAAAACTTTGGTTTATTCAGGGGAAACACAATTTTTTCATAAATAAAAAAATACATTTGCACTACAATGTCTCTCTAAGTGCTCTTCCTTTTACCGATAAAGCTCCACATTCAAAATTGTGAGAGCTGGAGATGTTAGGGTTAATTAATATTGTTGAAGTACCAGTTAGGATTAATTATAGTGGGGGTGGGGGGTAATTTAGTTATGCCAAAGCATCTTGAGGAGACTATTTTAGTTAGGGTTTATTACCAATGAAACAATACGCTTCCATAAGGAACTGTGATATCCCTTTAAATTAGCTCCTCCTCTTCACTACCTGACCCATTTAAGCTCATCCTCTGCCTCTGCTTGAATATTTTGTTCCAGTTTGCATTTGGCTTGCAATTCTTGTTAGCTCAGCATTCGACTAAAACATTTGTCTTTCATTGGGGTTTAGTTTTTGGATTTTTGTTGTTGTTGTTTTTTTTTAAGAATAGGGATGCGGCATGCCCATACAAATGCCCCTTTAGGGGCAATGGGTAGTTTAGGTTTTTTAGTGTTAGGTTTTTTTTATTTTGAGAGGTTTGGTGGGTGGGGGGGTTTACTGTTAGGGGGGACTTAGTATTTTTGTAAACGTAAAAGAGTTGTTTAACTTAGAGCAATGCCCTACAAAAGGCCCTTTTAAGGGCTATTGGTAGTTTAGATTAGGTGGTGTTTTTCATTTTGGGGGGCTTTTTCTATAGGAATTATGTTTATTTTTTTTATTTTTGATAATTTTGTTTATTTTTTTCTGTAATTTTAGAGTTTTTTATTTTTTGTAATTTAGTTTTTTTTTGTAATTTAGTATTGGGGTAAATTTAGGGGGTGTTAGATTGGGGGGCTTAGTAATTAAATTATTTATTTGCATTGTGGGGGGTTGGCGGTTTAGGAGTTAATAGGTTAATTAGGTTTATTGCGATGTGGGGGTTTGTCGGTTTAGGGGTTAATAGGTTAATTAGGTTTATTGCGATGTGGGGGTTGGCATTTCAGGGGTTAATAGGTTAATTAGGTATATTGTGATGTGAGCGATTGGCGGTTTAGGGGTTAATATTTTAATTAGGTTATTTGCGGATTAGGGGTTAATTACTTTATCATTTTGTGATGTGGGGTTTGCGGTTTAGGTGTTTGATAATACTTTGTGTGTAAGGTTTAGTTTTTTTTCAATATTTTGTGTGGGCGGTTGCGTGTTTTTTTAAAAAAATTTTTAATTTTTTTTAAGGCTTCGGGTTTGCCTATGCTGCATCCAGGTGGAATATTTTGGCTGCGCATGCAGTCAACATTCTTTTGGCTGCCTCGCGCAGCCAACATTCCTTTGAGGATGCGAGTGCAACTGGCGACACCGACGGACGCGTTACAAACGCGATTAAAGTATAGATGAGAACTCTTTTTTGTTTGAATCTTAAGAAGCACAATTTCTTTATTTCTTACTCAATATATCCTTTATTAAGCCAGGGAAGTATAATACCACAGATCACAAAAATATTTCATGTTACTTACAACATTGGGCATTGAAACTCATATTGCTACACGACTTCCTGATCCTCATATATACTTAATGATTGTTTTGATTCCTTCAATATTATGTATGTTTATTTAATCAATAAAGCTTGTTGAAAAAAAAAATAAGGTTTTAATATTTGCATTAAAACCATGTCAAAGTTTGCTTCATAGCAAGTGCAAGTTTGTAGCTCTGCTTGAGTGTAAAAACATATAAGAGAACCTTATTTACATACAAAACTTTGAATCTGTAAATGAAACCCATGAAAAACTGTAATCTGTCATGTATTTATTTACTTTTATTACAAGTTTTCACAGGGGTTTGTGTGGAGGAGACACTTTCACTGCTATTATGAATATCAATTCCAGAAAATATGGCTGCCTTGGGTGTTCTAGATTGAAAGATCATATTTTTCATACCATAAAAAAGTCTAGTGAAGTGCTGCATATATGATTACATATATTTATTATTTCTGTTATAATGCTTGAATTTATAAAGCTGATGAACATATTTCATGTGTTTCTCACACATATTTGCCAATACTTAGTGCCTCAGCACTATTTAAACTACAAATAAAAAAAAAAATCATTTTTTTAAAGCATGACTGAAAGAGGGTTTTAGCCTGTTATGAGAGCAAAATTGGGAATGTAACACAATAGGGACTAGATTACAAGTGGAATATTTATCACACTCCACCATTACAAGTGGTTGGTTATTGCTACTGCAAGCTGGCGGTAGCAATTAGCGCTTAAAAAATTAACCCAAGATCAGATCTCTGGTTAATGTTATATATAATCTCTCTAATGCCCCCAAACTACGTGGCATGTGCACAACCTCTATTGCATTCCATCTAAATGTATCAACATTTTTGTGGTATGTCTCAATAAAGTGTTGCGGAAAAGCTGAACAGGGTACTTCATTGGTGATGTAACCTAACTGTTTTCTTATTCGGGTTCATACATCTATGGAGGTAAGCCTTACATATTGCTTGAGATGTTGGGAACACTCAATCAAATATATGACACTAGTCCTAAAGCCCGTTTTTTGCAGTTCAGCGGTCCTTCCCCTTGTTCTTTCCCCTCTCTCTCCATCCCTCTCTTTTGCTCTCTCTTCCCCTCTCTATTGCTCTCTCTCCCCACACTCCCCCCTCTCTCCCCCTCTCTTCTTTTGCTCTCTCTCTACCCCTCTCTTTTCTCTCTCTTCCCTCTATTTTGCTCTTTCCCCTCTCTTTTGCTCTTTCCTCTCTATTTTGCTCTCTCTCCTCCTCTCTTCTGCTCTTTCCCCTCTCTTCTGCTCTTCCTCATCTCTTTTTGTCTCTCCCCCTCTTTTTCTATTTCTCTCCCCTCTCTCTCACGCTGACCGCACCCAGCCAAACCCCGCCACGCCCCCGGCCATGCCCACTCCCCCCCGCCGCAAACAGCATGTCAGGTAAGACCAGGTGTGTTTGTCCTCGTGCTGTCTCTACTGCGCATGACAGCTTTGGACAAACACACTTGGCCTTTTATATTATATATGATGCAGAACAATTTATACAGCCTTGAGTAACAAAACTCTCTTCTGTCATATATGAGAAATTCTGACCCGTCCTCAAAAATGAAGATGCCTTATAACCAGATATGTACCACATCTATATGTACCTGATACTTCAAGCCAAGAGCTGTGTTTACCAAGTTTGAGCAGCATGCTAGGTAAAGTTACCTATAATTGGAAGAATACTAAGATTGTCTTTTTGGATCTCCTACTTTCTACAAATATGTGTACAATAAGAATAGACACACGTTTGTACCGAAAAAAAACTATATCAGGGGATAGTATAAGGGCAGTTTTTGTGATAAAAAAGAAATAGTACAGACGAGCGTGTATTTTTGGAAGAAGGTACAGTTTTAAAAGAATGCTTTAATGATAGAGGTTGTCCAAAAAAATGTTTGAGAGAATATACAATGAAGTTGTACCTTTTGGATAGGAAGCAACTTTTAAAACAAATGGGAACAAGACAAGAATCCTGCAGCTAGAAATTTAAGTTTGCGGTCAAAGTCAACACCACTGGGGGGCCGCCAAGTTGCTCCAGCAAACAGAGCAGTTGGGCGAAGCTGCTGCTTGCTCCGGATCTTAAGTGTGTGTGGCCTGACTGTCTGAGTGGTTGGTCAAAGCAATCAAACAAGCAATGTCCAAGCTGTTGGGTGAAGGCCTAGAAATGGGAAGCTTGTTTAAACCTCTTAATGCCAGTGGAGTATACACAAACTATTATCATGTAGCGAGGCTTGAATTAATCTCAGTACTTGCTTGTTTAACCCACCGAGTGTCAGTTGAGTATGCATGTGTGTGTTAGAAGCACATTTAGATTAGATAGAGCAGACAGACACAGACCAAAAAGAGATTGACAAATACAGACTACTACTAATTAGACTTGTGTGCGGCGGAAAAATTTGTTTTGGTTCGTTTTGGACTGATCCAGATTTTTTTAGAATTTAGTTTTTGGATCGATTAGAATTCGGATACATCCAAATGTATTCATTTCTGATTCATTCGGATTCAAATAAATTCGGATGTATTCGGTTCGGATTCCATTCATAAATTCGGACATTCAGTATGTGTTAGATGGGATGTGCTGTGTATTAGACTAGTATTATGTACTGTAATATTAGGTGTAATCCATCTGAATCAACATAAGTGCCCTGCACAGAGCTATCAGATTGATATAACCTAATATACTGTACAATACTAGTGTAATTGTGATTAGTCCTTGGCCATTCGGATGAAACGAATAAACCCAAACTAATTTGGATTTATTCGTTAGTTTCGTTGCTAGAGTAATTCAGAAATTTGAATCGATCTAAAGCTCCGAATTTGACAAATTTGGCCGAATTTCAATTCGGAATGAAACTAAACACATGTCTACTACTAATAGTTTTACAAATGCTTTTTTTGAAACCTATATAACCAGTCCATAGAGAGGGAAGATATTTTTAAAATATTGCTACAGCTATAAGCCCACTTGCCAGTCCAATGATGTGGCTTATAACTAAAAGGGACAGTCTATTTGAAAATGTTTATTGTTTAAAAAGATAGATGATCCCTTTATTACCCATTCCCCAGTTTTGCACAACCAACACTGTTATATTAATATACTTTTTACCTCTATGATAACCTTGTATCTAAACCTTTACAGACTGCCACCTTATCTCAGTTTTTTGACAGATTTGCATTTTAGCCAATCAGTTCTGACTGTTACCTATATGGCACATATGAACTAGCGCAGTCTAGCTGTGTAAAAATGGCAAAATGCACTGAAATAAGAGGTGGCCTTCAATGGATTAGAAATTAGCATAGGAGCATAGGAGCAAAAGAACAAAGCAAATTTGATCATAAAAGTAAATAGGAAATTTGTTTAAAATTGCATACCCTATCTGATTCATGAAAGTTTAAATTTTGACTGGACTGTCCTTTTAATATACTTTATTTGTATATAAGTAATAAGGATACATCACATGTTCATTTGTTTTATGTTTATGGCAGCAATCATCATGAATACAATTGATAAGCTACTCAAGAAACCTTACCTACACCTGACATTTGAAGAGAAGGTATATCTAAATCTTCTAAATCTAATAACACATGCATCCTTGCAGGGCAAAACTTGATTCTAGCAAAATGGAAGGCCAAGAAGTCCCCTTCCTTGGTACAATTTAAGAAGGCAAAAACAAACTTGATAATGCTAGAACAATTTTTTCTTCCTGTATGCACTGACATCTGTATAAGTGGGAAAGTATAATTAAAACCTTTCCCTTGGAGACTCAACTACAATTTATTTCTCCCCTCAGGAAATCTAATCTTTTTGTGTTCTGGGTACAGGAGTACAGGAGGGGATATTACCAGCGGAGTGGGCATCTGATAGATGGAGTGGAGGAGGGGGCGGGGCAGGCTTGTTTGAGACATTTTTTTTCTTTTCTTCTTTTACCCTCCCCTTTATCAATATACGTATCAGAACCTGCCAACAACTGCACAGTTTAAATATACATACAAGTAGTGGGCCATTATCTCAACTCTCAGCCAGAAAGTGAGTACTACATAGTAACATAGTAGATGAGGTTGAAAAAAGACCGAAGTCCATCGAGTTCAACCTATACAAATCTAATATACTTACAAAAAGCTCCAGTTGAGCTTAAATTAATCCCACTAAAAGGTGGCCCATTTAATACAAGCAATCATATACATGAATATTGTTTCTAGCCAGAAATGCATCTAAACCATTTTTAAATGTATCTATGGTATTGGCATTCACTGCTTCCTTTGGTAATGAGTTCCACAATTTTATTGCTCTTACAGTGAAAAACATAATTTATGTAAGAACTTACCTGATAAATTCATTTCTTTCATATTAGCAAGAGTCCATGAGCTAGTGACGTATGGGATATACATTCCTACCAGGAGGGGCAAAGTTTCCCAAACCTCAAAATGCCTATAAATACACCCCTCACCACACCCACAAATCAGTTTAACGTATAGCCAAGAAGTGGGGTGATAATAAAAAAGTGCGAAAGCATATAAATAAGGAATTGGAATAATTGTGCTTTATACAAAAAAATCATAACCACCACAAAAAAGGGTGGGCCTCATGGACTCTTGCTAATATGAAAGAAATGAATTTATCAGGTAAGTTCTTACATAAATTATGTTTTCTTTCATGTAATTAGCAAGAGTCCATGAGCTAGTGACGTATGGGATAATGACTACCCAAGATGTGGATCTTCCATGCAAGAGTCACTAGAGAGGGAGGGATAAAATAAAGACAGCCAATTCTGCTGAAAAAAATCCACACCCAAAACAAAGTTTAAATCTTATAATGAAAAAAACTGAAATTATAAGCAGAAGAATCAAACTGAAACAGCTGCCTGAAGTACTTTTCTACCAAAAACTGCTTCAGAAGAAGAAAACACATCAAAATGGTAGAATTTAGTAAAAGTATGCAAAGAAGACCAAGTGGCTGCTTTGCAAATCTGATCAACCGAAGCTTCATTCCTAAACACCCAGGAAGTAGAAACTGACCTAGTAGAATGAGCTGTAATCCTTTGAGGCGGAGTTTTACCCGACTCGACATGCATGATGAATCAAAGATTTTAACCAAGATGCCAAAGAAATGGCAGAAGCCTTCTGACCTTTCCTAGAACCGGAAAAGATAACAAATAGACTAGAAGTCTTTCGGAAATCCTTAGTAGCTTCAACATAATATTTCAAAGCTCTAACTACATCCAAAGAATGCAACAAATTTTCCTTAGAATTCTTAGGATTAGGACACAATGAAGGAACCACAATTTCTCTACTAATGTTGTTAGAATTCACAACCTTAGGTAAAAATTTAAAAGAAGTTCGCAACACCGCCTTATCCTGATGAAAAATCAGAAAAGGAGACTCACAAGAAAGAGCAGATAATTCAGAAACTCTTCTAGCAGAAGAGATGGCCAAAAGAAACAAAACTTTCCAAGAAAGTAATTTAATATCCAGCGAATGCATAGGTTCAAACGGAGGAGCTTGAAGAGCCCCCAGAACCAAATTCAAATTCCAAGGAGGAGAAATTGACTTAATGACAGGTTTTATATGAACCAAAGCTTGTACAAAACAATGAATATCAGGAAGACTAGCAATCTTTCTGTGAAAAATAACAGAAAGAGCAGAGAGAAAGAGCAGAGATTTGTGCTTTCAAGGAACTTGCAGACAAACCTTTATCCAAACCATCCTGAAGAAACTGTAAAATTCTAGGAATTCTAAAAGAATGCCAAGAAAAATGATGAGAAAAACACCAAGAAATGTAAATCTTCCAGACTCGATAATATATCTTCCTAGATACAGATTTACGAGCCTGTAACATAGTATTAATCACAGAGTCAGAGAAACCTCTATGACTGAGATTCAAGCGTTCAATCTCCATACCTTCAAATTTAAGGATTTGAGATCCTGATGGAAAAAAGGACCTTGCGATAGAAGGTCTGGTCTTAAAGGAAGAGTCCACGGTTGGCAAGTGGCCATCCGGACAAGATCCGCATACCAAAACCTGTGAGGCCATGCTGGAGCCACCAGCAGAACAAACGAGCACTCCTTTAGAATCTTGGAAATCACTCTTGGAAGAAGAACTAGAGGCGGAAAGATATAGGCAGAATGATACTTCCAAGGAAGTGACAATGCATCCACTGCCTCCGCTTGAGGATCCCTGGATCTGGACAGATACCTGGGAAGCTTCTTATTTAGATGAGAAGCCATCAGATCTATTTCTGGAAGTCCCCACATTTGAACAATCTGAAGAAATACCTCTGGGTGAAGAGACCATTCGCCCGGATGTAACGTTTGGCGACTGAGATAATCCGCTTCCCAATTGTCTATACCTGGGATATGAACCGCAGAAATTAGACAGGAGCTGGATTCCGCCCATACCAGTATTCGAGATACTTCTTTCATAGCCAGAGGACTGATTCAAATGCATTATCCCAAATAATGAAACTGACTGTCTGAAATAAGGAATGTTGAACATCCTGAATCAAGGCAAATAAATGTTTAAACACAAATATTTAGAACTTTATATAAAAGGGCCCAACCATAGCTTAGAGTGTCACAAAAATAAGACTTACTTACCCCAGGACACTCTTCTACATGTAGTAGAAAGCCAAACCAGTACTGAAACGAGATTCAGTAGAGGTAATGGTATATATAAGAGTATATCGTCGATCTGAAAAGGGAGGTAAGAGATGAATCTCTACGACCGATAACAGAGAACCTATGAAATAGACCCCGTAGAAGGAGATCATTGAATTCAAATAGGCAATACTCTTCACATCCCTCTGACATTCACTGCACGCTGAGAGGAAAACCGGGCTCCAACCTGCTGCGGAGCGCATATCAACGTAGAATCTAGCACAAACTTACTTCACCACCTCCACAGGAGGCAAAGTTTGTAAAACTGATTTGTGGGTGTGGTGAGGGGTGTATTTATAGGCATTTTGAGGTTTGGGAAACTTTGCCCCTCCTGGTAGGAATGTATATCCCATACGTCACTAGCTCATGGACTCTTGCTAATTACATGAAAGAAAACATTTCTGTTGCAGGAGATTAAATCTCCTTTCCTCCAACCTTAAATTGTGACCTCTTGTCACAAAAATTTTCTTCTGCCATCTCTGTATATGGGCCTGGAATATATTTATATAAAGTAATCATGACACCTCTCAAGCACCTTTTTTCTAGAGAAAACAGACCCAGTATGGCTAGCCTCTCCTCATAGCTTAAATTCTCCATTCCCCTTTTTCTAGTTCTGCAATATCTTTTTTTGCGATCGGTCCCCAGAACTGCACTCCATACTCAAGGTGAGGTCTTACCAGGGAATTTATATAGTGACAGAAATATGCTTTCCTCCCTTGAATCAATGCCTCTTTTAATACATGCTAGTATCTTATTAGCCTTTGAACTGCTGTCCTGCATTGTGCTCCCATATTTAGCTTGTTATGTATAACTACTCCCAAATCCCTTTCCTCCTCTGTTTGTCTAAGTCTTGTCCCATTTAAATAATACATTGCCTGCTTATTTTTACTTCCAAAATGTAGAACCGTGCATTTTCCCATATAAAATCTAATTTTCCATTTACCTGCCCATAATTCAAATTTTTGCATATCCCTTTGTAACGAAAGTTCATCCCGCTCTGACTTAATGACCTTACTTAATTTAGTATCATCTGCAAAAATAGAGATGTCGCTATTTAATCCTTGCTCCAAGTCATTAATAAAAATATTAAAAAGAACAGGGCCCAGTAGTAATCCTTGGGGGACTTCACTGATTACCTATGTCCAATCTGAGTAGGACCCATTCACTACCACTCGTTGCTCCCAATCTTTTATCCAGTTATTTATCCATGAGCTAACATTTCCAGCTATTCTCAGTCCCTTAATTTTGAGCATTAATCTCTCATGTGGCACTGTATCAAACACCTTTGCACATCAACTCATTCCCCTTAATCTATATTTTTACTTCCTTCCTCATAGAATCTAATTAGATTAGTATGATATGATCTATTTCTCATAAAACCATGCTGTTTTGAACTCATAATCTTGTTTACACAAATATGCTTATCAATATAATCCCTTATAATCCCTTCAAATATCTTTCCCACAATTGATGTAAGACTAACTGGTCTATAGCTTCCTGGATTATCCCTGCTTCCCATTTTTAAGAGTGGCATCATGTCAGCTTAGAGTAGAGGTTTGTCTATAACAGTGCTAAATTCCTTTAACACAAAACAATTATAGGGATCAAATGGGTAGAGGGCCCTGCCAAGAGTCGCACTGTTGTAGTCAGCTCTTAAGAAGGTGATCTCCAGACAGCTGGACTCTTAGGCATACATGCTAAAAGGGTTCAGCAGATAGCAATGGAGGAGAGGAACTGGTATAAAGAAAGGTTAGTGTAGGTTGTATGCATCCCTGAACAGTAGAATCTTTAGGGAGCGCTTGAAGCTTTCAAACTAGGGGAGAGTCTTGTGGAGTGAGGCAGAAAGTTCCACAAGATGGGAGCCAGTCTGGAGGAGTCCTGTAAACGGGAGTGTGATGAGGTGACAAGAGAGGAGGAGAGTAGGAGGTCATGAGCAGAGTGAAAGGGACGGGATGGAGAGTATCTGGAGACAAGGTCTGAGATATAGGGGGGAGCAGTGCAGTTGAGGGCTTTGTATGTCAGAGTGAGAATTTTGTGTTTAATCCTAGAGGCAAGAGGAAGCCAGTGAAGAGATTGGCAAAGAGGTGCAGCAGATGAAGAGCAATGTGTAAGGAAGATGTGCCTGGCAGAGGCATTCATTATGGATTGTAAAGGAGCTAGGCAGCAGCTGGGGAGACCAGAGAGGACAGAGTTGCAGTAATCGAAGTGGGAAAGGATGAGAGAGTGGATTGAAATCTTAGTTGTGTTTTGTGTAAGGAAATGTCTAATTTTAGAGATGTTTTTAAGGTGGAAGTGGCAGGCTTTAGCCAAGGACTGGATGTGAGGAGTGAAAGAAAGATCTGAGTCTAATGTGACCCCGAGACATTGTGCATGTGGGGTAGGGGTAATGATGGAGTTGTCAACAGTTATAGAGAGATTGGGGGTGTAGATTTTTTAAAGAAGGGGGGAAAATAAGGAGCTCAGTTTTGGAGAGATTAAGCTTGAGGTAGTGAGAGGACATCCAGGAAGAGATGTGAGCAAGACAGTTAGTGACACGGGTTAGCAAGGAAGGAGATAGGTCTGGTGCAGAGAAGAAGATTTGGGTATTGTTGGCATTCAAATGATATTGGAAACCATGGGACTTTATTAGGGAACCTAATGATGATGTGTAGATTGAGAAGAGTAGGGGACCAAGGACAGAGCCTTGTAGTACCCTGACAGAAAGTGGTGATGGGGCAGAGGAGGCCCCAGAGAAGGCTACACTAAAGGTACGGTTTGACAGATAGGAAGAGAACCATGAGAGGGCTGTATCACAGATGCCAAAGGATTGTAAGGTTTGGAGCAAAAGAGGGGGGCAACAGTACCAAAGACTGCGGACAGATCAAGGAGGATAAGCAGAGAGAAGTGGCCTTTTGATTTTGCTGTAAGTAGGTAATTGGTAACCTTAACGATTGCTGTCTCTGTGGAGTGATGGGGATGGAATCCAGATTGCAGTGGGTCAAGGAGGGAGTTTAATGTAAGGAAATGGGATAGGTGTGCATATACTAGTTTTTCGAGACACTTTGAGGCAAGAGGGAGGAGGGAAATAGGGTGGTAGTTGGATGGGGAGCTTGGATCAAGGGAAGGTTTTTTTGAGGATAGGTGTGACCAGTGCATGTTTCAGAGATGAGGGAAATATACTGGTGCTGAGGGAGAGGTTGAAAATGTGTGTGAGTATAGGGGTAAGGGTAGAAGAGAGGGAGGGGAGTAGCTGTGAGGGGATAGGGTCAAGGGAACAGGTAGTGAGGTGAGAGCACAGTATAAGTGCCAAAACTTCTTCCTCAGTAACAGGGGAGTAAGAGCTAAGTTTATGGCTATGTGGGTTGTGGTTGGTTGCGAGTGTTTGAGGGGGTGAGGGAATGGAATTATAGTGAGAGTTGATTTTGTTTCAGATGGAGTCGATTTTGTTAATAAAGTGGCTAGCAAAGTCTTGAACTGACAGAGAAGTTGTATTAGGAGGTGGGGGTGGGCGGAGAAGAGTATAGAAAGTGGAGAACAGACATTATCAGTTTGAAGAAAGATTAGAGATAAGAGTAGAGAAGTAATGTTGCTTATAGAGATTAAGGGCAGAATAGTAGGAGTTCAAGATGAATTGGTTCCTCTCTTGTGTATATGGAAGAAAAGAACTGGTTAAGTACCTCAGCCTTCTGCCTGTCACTGTTAATCATGCTACCCTCCACGCATTTAAATGTACCTATATTGTCCTTCTTAGTTTTTTTGCTATTTATGTACTTAAAGAACCTTTTAGGGTTAGACTTAAAATCCTTTGCAATTAATCTTTCATTTTTAATTTTGGCTAATTTGATTGCTTTTTTTGCATGCTTTGTTACATTACTTATAAATATGGTATGTTGAGTCAGTACTATTTTCTTTGAATAATTTAAATGCCCTAAGTTTTTTCCTAATTTCTCTTAACACATTTTTATTTATCCACATTGGCTTGGATTTTTTTTATTTTTATATAACCATATGGTATTTGTTGATATGTATATTTATTTAACAAAGTTTTAAATGTCATTTTTCCTCTGTATTTTTATTAGAGAATACTTTGTCCCAAATTATGTTTTCTAGCTAGTGACATATGGGATATACAATCCTACCAGGAGTGGCAAAGTTTCCCAAACCTCAAAATGCCTATAAATACACCCCTCACCTCACCCACAATTCAGTTTTACAAACTTTGCCTCCTATGGAGGTGGTGAAGTAAGTTTGTGCTAAGATTTCTACGTTGATATGCGCTTCTCAGCATTTTTGAAGCCCGATTCCTTTCAGAGTACAGCGAATGTCAGAGGGACGAGAAGGGAGTATCACTTATTTGAATATGATGATTTCCCTAACGTGGGTCTATTTCATAGGTTCTCTGTTATCGGTCGTAGAGATTCATCTCCTACCTCCCTTATCAGATCGACGATATACCCTCAATTTACCATTACCTCTACTAATAACTGTTTTAGTACTGGTTTTGCTATCTGCTATATGTGGATGGGTGTCTTTTGGTAAGTATGTTTTTATTACTTAAGACACTCTCAGCTATGGTTTGGCACTTTATGCAATTATATAAAGTTCTAAATATATGTATTGTACTTATATTTGCCATGAGTCAGGTTCATGTATTTCCTTCTGCAGACTGTCAGTTTCATATTTGGGAATATAAACACTTTAATAAATTTATTTCTTACCTGGGGTGTAGTCTTTTTTCAATTTGACTACTTTTTGCAATTGCTAGACTTTATTGCGTCATTTTTGGCGCAAACTTTTTTTGGCGCAAAAAAATACGTTTATGACGCAACTTAGTCATTTCCGGCATCATATGTGACGCCGAGACCTTTCACACGGTGGTGCCATTAGTGACGCAAGTGTGTCATTTCCGGTCATTTTTTGCGGCAAAAAAGTTTACGTTACGTTGTGCGTCATACTTGGCGCCAATTTTTTTTCATTATTTCAATACCCCATTGATGTTTGCCTCCTGCTTTCTTCTCTATCAGGAGGCCTATGCTTTTGCATTTTTTCCCATTCCTGAAACTGTCATTTAAGGAAATAGATAATTTTGCTTTATATCTTGTTTTTTCTCTTACATTGAGCAAGATGTCCCAATCTGATCCTGTCTCTGAAGTTTCTGCTGGAACATTGTTGCCTGACATCGGTTCTACCAAAGCTAAGTGCATTTGTTGTAAAATTGTAGAAATTATTCCACCGAATGTCATTTGTAATAGTTGTCATGATAAACTATTACATGCAGATAGTGTTTCTATCAGTAATAGTACATTGCCAGTTGCAGTTCCTTCAACTTCTAATGGGCATGATATACCTGTAAATTTTAAAGAATTTGTTTCTGATTCTATTATGAAGGCTTTGTCTGCATTTCCACCTTCTAATAAACGTAAAAGGTCTTTTAAAACTTCTCATTTAGCTGATGAAATTTCAAATGACCAACAACATAATAATTCATCCTCTTCGGATGAGGATCGATCTGAAACAGAAGATCCTTCCTCAGATATTGACACTGACAAATCTACTTATTTATTTAAAATAGAGTATATGCGTTCTTTATTAAAAGAAGTGTTAATTACTTTGGATATTGAGGTAACCAGTCCTATTGACGTTCAGTCTAATAAACGTTTAAATGCTGTTTTTAAACCTCCTGTGGTTTCCCCAGGTGTTTTTCCCATTCCTGAGGCTATTTCTAATATGATTTCTAGGGAATGGAATAAGCCAGGTACTTCCTTTATTCCTTCTTCAAGGTTTAAGAGATTGTATCCTTTACCAGCAAAATCTATAGAGTTTTGGGAAAAGATCCCCAAAGTTGATCGGGCTATTTCTACTCTTGCTAAACGTACCACTATTCCTATGGAAGATAGCACTTCCTTTAAGGATCCTTTAGATAGGAAGCTTGAATCTTATCTAAGGAAGGCCTATTTATATTCAGGTCATCTTCTCAGACCTGCTATTTCTTTGGGTGATGTTGCGGATGCATCAGCTTTCTGGTTGGAAAATTTAGTGCAACATGAATTGGATTTTGACATATCTAGCATTGTTCGCTTACTGCAACATGTTAATCATTTTATTTGTGATGCCATTTTTGATATTATCAAAATTGATATTAGATCCATTTCTTTAGCTGTATTAGCTAGAAGAGCTTTGTGGCTTAAATCTTGGAATGCTGATATGACATCTAAATCTAGATTACTATCTCTTTCTTTCCAAGGTAATAATTTATTTGGTTCTCAGTTGGATTCTATTATTTCAACTATCACTGGAGGAAAAGGAGTTTTTTTGCCTCAGAATAAAAAAACCTAAGGGTAAATCTAAGGTTTCTAACCGTTTTCGTTCCTTTCGTCAGAATAAGGAACAAAAACTCAATCCTCCTCCCAAGGAATCTGCTTCCAGTTAGAAGCCTTCCTCAAATTGGAATAAATCCAAGCCATTTAGGAAACCAAAGTCTGCCCCTAAGTCGGCATGAAGGTGCGGCCCTCATTCCAGCTCAGCTGGTAGGGGGCAGATTAAGGTTTTTCAAGGATTTTTGGATAAAATCTGTCCAAAATCATTGGATTCAGAGCATTGTCTCTCAAGGGTATCGAATAGGATTCAAAGTAAGACCTCCTGTGAGAAGATTTTTTCTCTCACACATCCCTGTAAATCCAGTAAAAGCTCAGGCTTTTCTGAAGTGTGTTTCAGACCTTGAGTCTTTAGGGGTAATTATGACAGTTCCTCATCAGGAACAAGGTTTGGGGTTTTATTCAAACCTATTCATTGTACCAAAGAAAGAAAATTTGTTCAGACCAGTTCTGGATCTGAAAATTTTGAATCGTTATGTAAGAGTACCAACTTTCAAGATGGTGACTATAAGGACTATTCTGCCTTTTGTTCAGCAAGGGCATTATATGTCCACAATAGCCTTGCAGGATGCATACTTTCATATTCCGATTCATCCAGAACACTATCAGTTTCTGAGATTCTCTTTTCTAGAAAAGCATTACCAATTTTTTGCTCTTCCATTTGGCCTAGCAACAGCTCCAAGAATCTTTTCAAAGGTTCTGGGTGCCCTACTATCTGTAATCAGAGAACAGGGTATTGCGGTGTTTCCTTATTTGGATGATATCTTGGTACTAGCTCAGTCTTTACATACTGCAGAATCTCACACGAATCAACTAGTGTTGTTTCTTCAGAAACATGGTTGGAGGATCAATTTACCAAAAAGTTTCTTGATTCCTCAGACAAGGGTCACCTTTTTAGGCTTCCAGATAGATTCCGTGTCCATGACTCTGTCTCTAACAGACAAGAGACGTTTAAAATTGGTCGCAGCATGTCGGCTTCTTCAGTCTCAGTCATTCCCTTCAGTGGCTATGTGCATGGAAGTTTTAGGTCTCATGACTGCAGCATCGGATGCGATCCCCTTTGCTCGTTTTCACATGAGACCTCTACAGCTTTGTATGCTGAATCAATGGTGCAGGGATTATACAAAGATATCACAATTAATATCCTTGAATCCCAATGTACGACACTCTCTGACATGGTGGATAAATCACCATTGTTTGGTTCAAGGGGCTTCTTTTGTTCGCCCAACCTGGACTGCGATCACAACAGATGCGAGTCTTTCAGGTTGGGGAGTTGTTTGGGGGTCTCTGATAGCACAAGGGGTTTGGAAAGAGGTGAGATTACCAATAAATATTTTAGAACTCTGTGCAATTCTCAGATCTCTTCAGTTCTGGCCTCTACTAAAGAGAGAACCGTTCATTTGTTTTCAGACAGACAATATCACAACTGTGGCTTATGTCAATCATCAGGGTGGGACTCACAGTCCCCAAGCTATGAAAGAAGTATCTTGGATACTTGCTTGGGCGGAATCCAGCTCCTGTCTAATCTCTGCGGTACATATCCCAGGTGTAGACAATTGGGAGGCGGATTATCTCAGCCACCAGACTTTACATCCAGGGGAGTGGTCTCTCCATCCAGATGTGTTTTCTCAGATTGTTCAGATGTGGGGGCTTCCAGAGATAGATCTCATGGCCTCTCATCTAAACAAGAAACTTCCCAGATACCTGTCCAGGTATGTTCAGACGGAAGCAGTGGATGCGCTGTCACTTCCTTGGTGTTATCAACCTGCTTACATCTTCCCGCCTCTAGTTCTTCTTCCAAGAGTGATCTCCAAAATCATCATGGAACAGTCTTTTGTGTTGCTGGTGGCTCCAGCATGGCCACACAGGTTTTGGTATGCGGATCTGGTTCGGATGTCCAGTTGCCCACCTTGGCCACTTCCGTTACGGCCGGACTTACTATCTCAAGGTCCATTTTTCCATCAGGATCTCAAATCATTAAATTTGAAGGTATGGAAATTGAACGCTTCGTTCTAAGTCATAGAGGTTTCTATGATTCAGTGATTAATACTATGTTACAAGCTCATAAATCTGTCTCTAGAAAGATTTATTATAGAGTTTGGAAGACTTACATTTCATGGTGTTCTTCTCATAAATTCTCCTGGCATTCTTTTAGAATTCCTAGAATTTTGCAGTTTCTTCAGAATGGTTTGGATAAGGGTTTGTCTGCAAGTTCCTTGAAAGGACAAATCTCCGCTCTTTCTGTTTTATTCCACAGAAAGATTGCTATATTTCCTGATATACACTGTTTTGTACAGGCTTTAGTTCATATTAAGCCTGTCATTAAGTCAATTTCTCCTCCTTGGAGTCTTAATTTGGTTCTGAAGGCTTTACAGGCTCCTCCATTTGAACCTATGCATTCTTTGGACATTAAACTACTTTTTTGGAAAGTGTTGTTCCTTTTGGCTATCTCTTCTGCTAGAAGAGTTTCTGAGCTATCTGCTCTTTCTTTTCATCAGGATAAGGCAGTTTTGCAGACTTCTTTTCAATTTTTACCTAAGGTTGTGAATTCTAACAACATTAGTAGAGAAATTGTTGTCCCTTCTTTATGTCCTAATCCTAAGAATTCTTTGGAGAGATCCTTACATTCTTTGGATGTGGTAAGAGCTTTGAAATATTATGTGGAAGCTACTAAAAATTTCAGGAAGACTTCCAGTCTATTTGTTTTATTTTCTGGTCCTAGGAAAGGTCAGAAAGCTTCTGTTATTTCCTTGGCTTCTTGGTTGAAACTTTTGATTCATCAAGCTTATTTGGAGGCGGGTCAAACCCCGCCTCAGAGAATTACAGCTCATTCTACTAGATCAGTCTCCACTTTGTGGGCTTTTAAGAATGAAGCTTCAGTTGATCAGATTTGCAAAGCAGCAACTTGGTCCTCTTTGCATACATTTACTAAATTCTACTATTTTGATGTATTTGCTTCTTCGGAAGCAGTTTTTGGTAGAAAAGTTCTTCAGGCAGCTGTTTCAGTTTGATTCTTCTGCTTTTGATTTAAGTTTTTTTCTTTCAAAAGTGAAAATAAATTTATTTTTTGGGCTGTGGATTATTTTTTTCAGCGGAATATGGCTGTTTATATTTTCCCTCTCTAGTGACTCTTGAGTGGAAGACTCCACATCTTGGGTATTGATATCCCATATGTCACTAGCTCATGGACTCTTGCCAATTACATGAAAGAAAACATAATTTATGTAAGAACTTACCTGATAAATTCATTTCTTTCATATTGGCAAGAGTCCATGAGGCCCACCCCTTTTATGGTGGTTATGATTTTTTGTATAAAGCACAATTATTTCCAAATTTCCTTTGTTGATGCTTTCTACTCCTTTCTTTATCACCCCACTGCTTGGCTACTCGTTAAACTGAATTGTGGGTGTGGTGAGGGGTGTATTTATAGGCATTTTGAGGTTTGGGAAACTTTGTCCCTCCTGGTAGGATTGTATATCCCATATGTCACTAGCTCATGGACTCTTGCCAATATGAAAGAAATGAATTTATCAGGTAAGTTCTTACATAAATTATGTTATTTAATGATTTCCTTAAATCATTGAATTTTGTTTTCTTAAAATTAAAAGTCTTAGTTAAACCTTTAAGACACTGCTTATGAAAAGAGATTTCAAATGTGACCATGTTATGATCACTGTTACCCAAATGTTCTTTGACTTCTATGTCTGATATTATATCTGCATTGTTTGATAGCACTAAATCCAATATAGCTTTACTCCTAGTTGGCTTCTCTATTAATTGTGACAAGAAGTTATCCCTGAGAACATTTAAAAATATATCCCCTTAGCTCAATTACTTGAGTCATTGGCCCAGTTTATATCAGGATAGTTAAAATCTCCCATAATTACAGCACTGTTATTAGCAGCCTTACCTATATGCATTAGTAGTTAAGTTTCCTCCATGTCACTAATGTTGGGGGGCTTGTAGCATGTTCCAAGTAATATTATTCCCACTTTTTATTTCAACCAACAGGGTCTCTATATTGTCACCTGTATCAACAAATATCTTTCCAAATAGTAGGTTTAAGGTTAGGTTTAATATACATGAAGATTCCTCCACCCCTTTTATTATTCCTGTCCCTCCTAAATAAAGTATAACCCTCTAAGTTAATTGCTCAGTCATGTGAATCATCCCATCAAGTTTCAGTTATACTGATAATATCATAGTCACAGACTGATCTCTCTGTTCTATTGTGTTCTAACTGACCCCCCCCCCCCTTTGCCTAATTTAAAAGATTATCTAAACGTGCTACCATCCTTTTCCCCAACACACCTGCACCCATGTCATTCAGGTGCAATCCATCTTTACTGTACAAATTGTACCCAAGTGAAAAGTCAGCCCAGTGCTCTAAAAAGTCAAACCCCTCATTTTTAAACCATGAATTAACAGATTTTAGCTCCTTCTGCCTCACTGAGTTAGCACACGGCACTGGTAATATTTTTGAAAATATTACTTTGGAGGTCCTTGCTTTAAGTTTGCTACCTAACTCCCTGAAGTAATTTTTTAGTACTCTCCATCTCCCACTGATTTCTTCATTAGTACCAATATGTAATATGACTGCAGGATCCAACCCACATCCCTCTAACAATCTATCAATACGCTCCACAATATGCCTAAGATGAGCCCCTGGAAAACAGCAAACTGTTCTATTTAAAGGGTCTGGATGACAAACTACCCTATCAACCTTCCTGATAATAGAGTCTCCTACCACCAACATCTGCCTCAGGCCCTGACTTGTATGCCCCTCTTCCATGACTGAAGGACTGTTAACTATAGTATGCCCCGCTACCATGTTCGAAGGACTGCCCACCATAGTATGCTCCTCTTCCACAACTAAAGGACTGTTCACTATACTAGGCAAAACAGCCCTCTCTGACACTGCAACCCCTGAACTGATATCCCCAACATCTTCACTTAATCTGGCAAATCTGTTGGGGTGTACCAGCTCAGAACTGGCCTGTCTCTTTCACTTACCTTTACTTCGCCCTCTAATTGTGACCCAGCTACATCCTGGAGTCTCCTCATCTGAATCATCCCCATTCCCACTGCTAGAACCATTAACAACTAGCTCAGTCCTATCAATTTCCCTTCCCTTTACTAATAGGCTTATATCTATGATACATCCATATAATTATAATTTTATTTCTTTTGGCCATTCTTCTATATTTGCTAGATCCTACAATTAAATTAACAGTCTAGTACCATGGTAAATATTCCAAGTTACTGTATCATTCTCCTAAAGGCATTTTCCTGAATGTGTATATACCACTACTATAATGTTTCCTTGGTGGTATCCACTTGAATGATAAGAGTCTATACCGCATCAAAAAGATATATGTATAACATTTGCATTATTGATATATATGTTATATTATTTTAGAATTTTCATATTCTGACATGATCTCATAAGCTAAAGCGGCAGACTAATATCAATGTAAATTAGTACTGATGTAAACTTTTCAATCTACTGTAATATGATGTTTGTGGTAAGCATTAAACCTTTACTCATCAGTACTATGACCCCTTTTCTGATGTCTTTTGATGAATATATTGGTACAAACTGTATTGACTTCTCAATATAATTTAACTTTTTTTCTTTTCTTTTTTTTTGTGTTTATTTTTTCTTGCTATAGCCATATACCACTGACGAAGCCTTGATTGTGACTGTATACCTTAATTAACAATAGAGACATTTCTAGTAGTGAAGAATGGTCCTTGTACTGTAACTATTATATGATAATGTGGTATCCTTATGTATCCTATTTCAATATAAAATGCCAACAATGTGCAGGTTAAATGGGAGAGTTATACACTTTAGTCAAACTGAAAATGTATTTGGTTTATTTGTTTATGCTTCGTATCTCTCCATTGTGTCCTGTGTGGCGGCAAAGTTTTTTGTTTTTTTTTGTATGCTGTACACATTGTTAGTCTTAAATAAAGATATAAAAAAAAACTGAAGTATTGGGTAGGAGGCTTCCAAGGGCTGCACCAACAAAATAGAATTTTAATATAAGAATCATGAATTTCATCGATCATGCAAAGAAACCTTTTTTAATTTGCAAAGCATCTTGTAAGTGAAAAGCTTTTTGAAACAGAGTTATTTGACAAATATCTCTGTACTTTTCCCTGCAGTGCACTAGATGAGAATTGCAAAGCATATCCCATGTTAGACAAGGAAGCTTTGGACACTGAACTCTTTTTTTTACATAAAAATAAAGAATTTCATTCCGGCTATAGAGCAGTTGATCTTTTTTTTTTTTCATTTTTATTACCGAATATGTATTGGGCTTTGGTTTACAATGGATAATATAAAGAAGCATGTGTGATAAAATAATTATATCGGATTTCACTGCAAGCTCAACCCATTTTGATGGGTTGTGGTGTAAAAGAACAAAAACAGCTATTTAATATATAAAAATAAACTTAAATAAGCAATTTCTCATATATTTAATTGGAAACACATTAAGGGAAAAATTATTTTACAGTACACTGTTCCTTTAACCTTTGGTGGGGGCTATTCATCTTTTGGAGAGCAAACATTAAGTACGCTAAGAAATCTTTGGCAGGCAAAACAACCCACAGATGACTGTTTTGCAGAATTCTATCTACAGTCTGCCCTTTTTGACTAGAATAGAAACACTGTCAAAAGACAATTTAAACTAAGAGAGCAAGCAATATAATCTGTAATTTAATAGACTTCTACCCATGACATATCTCATTTCCATGTAATATAGCATGACAGTTATTGCAGTTTCTATTATATGTATAACCTGTTACAGTAATCGCACTGGTAATTATACATTCTGAATGCTACTACACAAATTAAATTTGACTAAAGACTCCATGCTTTTCATTTTATTTTTGCTATGGTTGAAGATCTTGATAAGCTTGCAGATATTGAGTAGCAGTGTAAAATATATGACTGCTTTAGACTCCACTGATTTATGCTCTCTTGAACTGTAATTCCAATCATCACAATGGCAATGAGAAGTGTTTCTCTGCTGGAGCATTATAGGAATTTGTTTGCTAACTCAGTCTGGTTTACCGTTTTCTGTTCCTTACATTTCTGACCCTGAACTTGCACAATTGTGACTTAACCAAAAATTATTGACGATGGAGGAACATAACAAAATGTTTAACCTCAGAATGAATTTAGTATTTAGAGGGCGCTAGGGGGAGCTTAAGATATCTTAATATGTGACCTTAAATTGGTGTTAAAGAGGATTAGCCTTATTTAGACTGGGATTGTCTGTACATGTACTTATATAGACTAAACCACAAATTCAATACCTAAAGATTTCTAAATTAGTGACTATAGAGTTGTGTGAATATAGATTAGTCTTAAATTTACCGGATATGTTTATATGCAATATTATAAAATGTACCCCAAACTGAGTAGGCAAAGATTATCACAAATTTATTTACAAAGATACTTCAGTATTTAATATACATTCACAGTAGTAAAATTTGGGACGTCTCCCATACATATAGGACCAATCCTAAAACATAACATATAAAAACAATCTCAAATTACAATAAAATGAAAAAGCAAAAAGGAATTCCAACTGATCATGGATCATATAGCAGAAAAAATCAGTGTATATGTATAAAACTTTTCCAAATAAACCAATCTGCATAAGTGGATAACCTATGTAAGTATAGCCAGCTAGATAGATAACATATACCATTAACCAATTAAAGAAAATATATATTCAGAGGTTAGGAACCGCATACCACCAAAGGAAAAAATATTATTGAACCATTTTAGTTATATATCAGAACTCATCCACTTCTGATTAAATATATCTCTAAGACGTGCTAGTAGAAGTTTGTATTTCAGGACATAAACAAACTTATGGCGCCACTTTGGAGAGCCAAGTCTCTTATAGCGAGTTTCCCACTTCAGAATGTGGTAGCATACATTACTATTGCAAGTGAACTGTTCCACAGGTGACACTTTGTATCAGCAGTTTTAGTTTACCTGCATGAGCTATGCTCCTAGCTCTTGTTTCTTACTGCAGCTTTTCAAACGTGCGTTTGGCGTGTTGTGTGGCTCCTCTGTGGCGATCACGTGACTTTACCTTACGTCACAGCTCTGATCCACTATGTAGCAGTTCTGGTTAAGGGCTGGATTGGATACAAAAGAACTTTTCAAAAAGTAATAGTAACCTTAAAAGATTGCAACAAAAGTATTCTTGCACTTAGTGCTAATAGCACGCAAGTAGTTTTGGATAAAGCATATATTATAACCCGGGTTATTTTAAAATGTCCCACAATGCTCCAAAGAATAGACACTGGATCAGACGTTATCTGTAGATTTGTACCTGTGTGTTAGTAGCCAGAAATGTTCAGCCTGTATACCATCAACATGTTTCACCCTATGATGGGCTTTATCAAGATCAAAAATGTTTAACCTCAACATGCTTCTATAATGTGGTGGTGATGATCAATTCCTTGGTAGGTGTCTGCTCTAGAAAACCGGAAAATTGATAAAGCATATGGAAGCATTAAACGTTCTATTTGTGGCTACTTGTTGTGTTACATAGATATTGTCAGCAAATTTTCCTGGAAGCAAATCTACAGCAACATATCTCTTCATGTATATTGCTTTTGCTACTGCTCAACATATACAAACTGTACATGAAATGCACAATTAGTCCATTCTGTAAATAAAATGCACACTTAATCCATTCAAGAATTTGGTGGTCCTTTTGTAAATATTGACCTGTTTCTTGTGAAATCAAACCCATTAATTTGTTAATGTCACCTGTTGTAAAGGAATAATATATTTAACTTGTTGGAGATCTGGAGCCAAGCTTGCTGGCAGATGTCAGTAACAGGCTGAAGTCATCACAAGATAAGCAGTACCAAACATGAATCGCCAGGAAATGTCCAAAACAATAGTCAGCTACTGATTCAAAGTTCAATATCAGAGTGTCTGTCAGGAGCTAGACTCACAGCAAAATGAGCAGACAAAAGGATAGCCAAAAGTTAAGTTTATCTGTCCACAATTCAAGGTAAAGGGAAGGGTAAGGTTGGAAGCAGAAAACAAGATGTAATCAGTGGTCAAAGCCAGGAAAGCAAACCAGGGACAAAAAATGTCAGGAAATAAGAATGACCAAGTGTCAAATTATTTTAGCAGGAACCTTTTAACACTTCCTCCTTTAACCTTGGCAATAATTTTGAAGCAGAGCCGCTTCCAATGCAAGAGGCACAAATAGCACCACCTTTAGTGCAGGTCACACAGACTGAAGAACAACAGAAGAAGCCTGGAGAGCATGTGAGCTAAACGTAGAACATCCATTTAATATCCAAATGCCACTGAGCACCCTGGGCGGTGAGCCATGCTAACCCGCTCCCTTTTAGTGAGGCCTGGGCTATAATAGCACTCAGACTCCCTTTTTAACAAGGCCCTGGACCTTCACCCTGCATTACAACCTAGGATTGCCATGCGCTCTACCACGCTCAGATAAAGACCTAGGAGCCTGACAACTAATCATACAGAATGGATATCCTTTTGCTTGATTTTATCTTTTATATATCCTGTTTTCTTCAGTCCACTGTGGCCTGACAGACAAAATACTCACATTAATTAGTCCATTTATCAAGTAATGTTCCCTTACACAAGTAGAATTGTTGCCATGTATCTTTTAATTTGATATTTACTTGGCCTGTAAACAAAAATGAATGTTAAAATTATAGGTGCGTACAGAATGTCAAGTACCAGTGTCACAAGTAACACATCAACAACTTTTTATTTAATTATACATAAAATGCATGAAAATGGTATACAATAGTAACCTGTTTTCAATTAGAGGAATTAAAGGGAAAGTAAACACCTTATAATTACAAGATGTTTCTGTTGTGTTACAAAATAACATATCGTCCAAGTCTTAACAATTTTAAAACACATGTCCTTTTTACTGTAATTATTTTTCAATAGCCAAACTGCCCCCACCATTTGCCGTATTCAGATGAACCAATCTGAGCTTTAGTCTGCAGACAACAAGGCTAGTAAAGGTAAAAAACTTAGTATAAAGTACTCCGTTTAGCAGTTTTTATTAGTTAAAGCCAATTGGGCACAGATATATAACAGAATTAGAATGAAGAAAAAGACAAGGTGTGCCTCATAGTGTAATTTGTAATTACAAATGTTGTATGTATCAAGATGAATAAAAACTACTCACAAGAATAGTGGCATCTTAAACGAATAAGGCAGACTGACGTTTATGCAGCAGTCAGTTCACTGTGGGTCTCTGTATGTTCAATCCGGCAAATCTGGACTCAAGTCGTCAAACAGCCGCCTTCCAAAGCTGGTAACAAGATGAAGGCGTGTATCTCGACAGGATTACAGCGTATCCAGCTGAATAAATGCAGCGTGCAGGTGTCTCTCAAACACAGGGATCAACAATCAGCTGCAGGCTAACCATTAAAAGGGCTGCAGTAAAAGTTCCAATGTGTGAACAAAGTAAGATAGCCGCAAAACCAAGTCGTGGTTAAAAATCTTTCTTTATTGTTTTGCAATGCGTTTCTTGGTCAACATAGGACCGTTTTCATCAGGCATAAAATTGATAAGTAACGATCTCTATTTAAACCTAAAGTGACCCGGAAGTAGTAAGTGAGAGGTCAACTTGTGCTGACATAGCATAGCGATCTAACTAAAATATAACTATATTGTATTCTCATTGTATACAATATGAT
The DNA here is from genome assembly GCF_027579735.1 of Bombina bombina. Lineage (NCBI taxonomy): Eukaryota > Metazoa > Chordata > Amphibia > Anura > Bombinatoridae > Bombina > Bombina bombina. Next base: position 103,003,707 of record NC_069506.1, on the reverse strand, counting down.
ACAAACAAACAAATCATTAAATATATATTATAGCAATGGGTACAAAAAATATTTTAACAATATAGTTAAAAGTGGTATCAAGTGCAATAAATATTGCTTGGTCTTCGCTATATATAAATCAAGCAAAAGCTGATAAAATCAAAATACACCAATGTTAAAAATATATAATTTAAAGCAAAATATAAGATACAAAACACTGCCAAAAAACATTAGGCAGTCAAATATTAAAAATTCTAATAATATAGATCTAAATAATATATTTGCCTATGTAATATATGGTTGCTACAAATACAAAGTGACTGATTATGAGAAGTGAATAGTGAATGTATGCAATGGAATGTTTAAAAGTCAAATAACATAAGGCTAAATAAAATAAAATTTGCCTCTATGATATGTAGTTTCTACAAATATGAGGTGACTGATTGTGATGAAGTGAATGGTAGATGATGAATTTGGATTGAAAGACCATTATGTGAAGGTGATAAGATGATCACAATTACGTGATCATAAATATATGTGTAAGTGCAAATTTAGTTATCATATGTATAGTGTGGATAAAGTGATAATAAATGATAATGGTTTCAATCCTTCCGCTGGGGGAGGGAACGTAGACAATTAAATGACTACTGCCTTGTATGGGAAATGTGGGAAGTGCTGTGGACCCGTAAAATTCCTTAGTTGGGCTAACCAGTCGGATCAGACTAGTAGCCAATAACTGAAACCCCCCCAATTCCCCTAACCCCCATGCTGTACCAGACCCTAAATTATCCCTTATATGTGACTCTTCAACCCCCCCTAGACAAACCAGGTGCGGAGGAAGCTGGACTACCTCATGATATTAACATATTTAAGCAGAGGGGAGACCGGACAAATCTCCCCCCATAAGAGTCCATAATATTGTACTGACAAAGTGCTCTAATAGAATACACTGTTATCTTAAAGGTCACGCCTTTATTGTTTATTGTAGAACAGTCAGAAGACTTATAGAAAGAAAATATGTAAACAAAGGGTGACCTCTGTAAAAACGAGGATTTAAGAGAGGAGGTACTCTCTAGCCCCCTCTCGCAAAGTTTTTGTATTTTTGAGTACAACTTTATGTCTTTATATTATGTATTTATTTTATACCGCATAGGCTGTACGACATATATACAACCTCAATAAAAATTACTTTAAAAAATATATATATATCAAATGGTCAATATATAACGGCCATAGTATACCAGGTTTGCCCCATAGTCAGAAGAATAAATATATTCCTCTTCAAAAATACTCATGTATAGGTTTGCAAAACTCGGGGTGAGCCTGGTACCCATGGCCGTACCTTTCACTTGCAGAAAAAATATGTCTTGATAAATAAAATAATTATGTTTTAAAATAAATTCGATACCCTCTGCTATGAACTCTTTTTGTGATGCTGGCATGTATAGATCTTTATTTAGAAAAATGGAGACTGCATTGATATTCATTTCATGAGGGATGTTGGAATACAATGAACTCACAACACATGCGATCCATATTAGTTCACCACTGTTAGTGATATTTCTAAGTTAGTAAATAAGATGAGTACTATCTTTGATATAGGAAGGTAATGTACAAACATATTTTTGTAAGTACTGATCTAAATAGTATGAAAGATTATATGTCAAATTGCTGACACCGGCTATGATAGGGCGACCGGGGGGATTTTTTGCAGAAAAAAACTAAATTAAACACAGTGTACCGAACCATTGCGAAATGATACACGATGGTAAAATCTGATATTTTTAGATTTATCCCTATTGATTATGTTCCCCCATCTACGGATTATGATCGGCTTGTCAAACTCAGACAGCGAGAGACCTACTGGATACAAAGATTAAAAACTCTGTATCCTTTAGGTCTTAATGCCAATGTTGATCTTGCTGCTTTTACCTAAAGTATATATATTTTATTATTTTAATTTATTCCTTCAGCAGAGGGATTGAAACCATTATCATTTATTATCACTTTATCCACACTATACATATGATAACTAAATTTGCACTTACACATATATTTATGATCAGGTAATTGTGATCATCTTATCACCTTTCAATCCAAATTCATCATCTACCATTCACTTCATCACAATCAGTCACCTCATATTTGTAGAAACTACATATCAGAAGCAAATTTTATTTTATTTAGCCTTATGTCATTTGACTTTTAAACATTCCATTGCATACATTCACTATTCACTTCTCATAGTCAGTCCCCTTGTATTTGTAGCAACCATATATTACATAGGCAAATATATTATTTAGATCTATATTATTAGACTTTTAATTTTTGACTGCCTAATGTTTTTTGGCAGTGTTTTGTATCTTATATTTTGCTTTAAGTCATATATTTTTTAACATTGGAGTATTTTGATTTTATCAGCTTTTGCTCGATTTATATATCGCGGAGACCAAGCAATATTTATTGCACTTGATACCACTTTTAACTATATTGTTAAAATAATCATTGTACCCATTGCTATAATATATATTTAATTATTTGTTTGTTTGTTTGTTTGTATCATATTGTATACAATGCCAATACAATATAGTTATATTTTAGTTAGATCGCTATGCTATGTCAGCACAAGTTGACCTTACTTTCACTTACCACTTCCGGGTCACTTTAGGTTTAAATAGAGATCGTTACTTATCAATTTTATGCCTGATGAAACGGTCCTATGTTGACCGAGAAACGCTTTGTAAAACAATAAAGAAAGATTTTTAACCACGACCTGGTTTTGCGGCTATCTTACTTTGTTCACACATTGGAACTTTTACCGCAGCCCTTTTAATGGTTAACCTGCAGCTGATTGTTGATCCCTGTGTTTGATAGACACCTGCACGCTGAATTTATTCAGCTGGATACACCTTAATCCTGTCGAGGTATACACCTTCATCTTGTTACCAGCTTTGGAAGGCGGCTGTTTTACGACTTGAGTCCAGATTTGCTGGGTTGAACATACAGAGACCCACAGCGAACTGACTGCTGCATAAACGTCAGTCTGCATGATAGCATCTTATTCGTTTAAGATGCCACTATTCTTGTGAGTAGTTTTTATTCATCTTGATACATACAACATTTGTAATTACAAATTACACTATGAGGCGCCCCTTGTCTTTTTCTTCATTCTAGTATGTTTTGAACCATTACACCGTGGGACACAAGAGGAGCTTGCCGATTTATTTTAACTACAAGACACTTTCACATTATCCTGGGACAATCACACATGACAATTTATAATATTTTGTCTGTTCCTAGTTTACTTTTAATTGATTTTATTATTGATTTGACTATTTGGTTATACTTTTGAGGGTTTATTTGGAACCTCCACATAATTTTTACAAACACACCAACTGTATCACTTTTTTTTAAATACCACTGAATTTCACTTTTTATTTGACAAGCGCTTCCTCTTAGATATTCCTGTCGGACTATCTTTACTATTACATATAACAGAATTACACGTGAGAAGTCAGCAGGGTGCTTTACATGTTTTGAGAATTAAAAATTCCTCAATTTTCACAACAAAATTTAATGAAAATGGGGCAAAATAATGAAAATACATTGCAAAGTTGTTTCATTATGCAAAACTAAACATTTGATATAAAGATATCCAGGTGTTTACTGTCTCTTTAATAGGAATTATTTAAGGTGCTCCTCTATAACCCAAATTAGGGATATATAGTCTTAAAGTCTTACAGAAATTGCTAGTAATGCAACTAAATTATACGGTGAGCTAATAAACTAATATATAGGAATAAAATTGATCGACCAAGATTGTATTTATAAATAATTATAAATGTATCAAGTATTAATATATGTTCTACTTAATAAGCAAACTGAATGAGATTTAAAACTTATTTATTAAACCAGTAGTGAGCACACAATTTACTGATAGTCATGTATACATATAAAATGAGTTAGCTGATAGTCATAATATGTACTAAAAAATGTATTCCCTAAATAATATTCCGCTGAAAAAAAAAGTATCAAATTAGAATTGATAATTCAATTATTGATACATAAAACTTTTCTTAAAAACTTTTCAAATAAAATGCATCAAGTTAAATACATAAATAAAATTCATCTCTGGCCAGAGTAAAAAGTTGAATGTAAATTCCAGTAAAACTTTCTTCAGGTTCTTAACCGACACTTTGACACTTAGTACAAATGTTTTATTTTTGAGAGTACCTTTTCTGGCGATTACCGATAAAAGCCGTTCCTTTTCTCCTTTCAAAATCTTTCTGTCTCAGCTCCCACTGCTGTTTATTGTTGGGCTATTTTGATCCTGACAGTGCTTATTTGCACCTCGCTGTAGATTGTGGTTTTAGCCTACATTGTTCTTGGCTTTGCTTACCCACTCCGGACCTTTTCTAGCTCCAAATATTTACTTTGTGGTTGAACATATAGCTCCAAGCTGTTTGATTTTGTTGGTATGCCGTTATAGTTAAGTAGTTTTTCACACTGCTACACCTTTCTCAAGCAGAATAATCATGTGTGTCTAGTGTCTAGAGAACTGTATTAGAAGAAATGGAATGTAATAAAAATATAGTAATTAAAGCAGCAGACAAAGAGGGGTATAGTTATCCTCGATAGAAAGAATTATATGGGAATCTGCAGGGCTTTAATTGAAGACAGTAATACCTATAAAATGTATTAGGAACCCTACTAGTTTTTATAAACTAGAATTAAAAATGATTTTGAATGAAGAAAAAAGTAAAGGAATATTGACAGAAGCAGAATACAATTACTTATTACCAGAATTTCCCAAAATACCACTATTTTATATACTCCCAAAGAGTCATAAATAATTAATAAATCCACCAGGCTGCCAAATTGTATCTGGGATAGACTCTTTAACATCAAATCTATCCCAGTACATTGATAAATATCTACAGAAACATGTAGTGACTTTAGATAGTTATTTAAAGGATTCTACAGATGTAATACAAACACTAGAAAGAATCAACTGGATGTGGCTCATCACTTGTGATGTTGCCTCTCTTTATACTAGTATTAAACACATAGATGGCCTATATGCAGTACAACAGTATTTAACATCAGATGAGGGGATGGATGCTATAGAAAAATATTTTATTTTGGAAAGTATAAAATTTATCCTCACACACAATTGTTTTAGTTTTGAAGATCATTTTTATAACCAAATTTGTGGAACAGCTATGGGGACCAGGTTCGCTCCAAACTATGCGAATTTATTCATGGGTCATTGGGAAAATGACTCTCTCATGAATGCATCGCCTGGAGCGAGCCTGGTCTGCTTTAAAAGATATATTGACAATATATTAATAATCTGGAAGGGGAATAGGGAGTCATTTGATTTATTTTTTTAATAAAATAAATAATAATGACAAAAATCTAAATCATTAAAGAACTGGAAACCAACCAGGAACTAATTATTAAACCTGCCGACAAGGGTGGAGGATTGGTAATCCTAAACAAAGAGGACTACCTAAAAGAATCACTAAGAATTCTACAGGATAGTGACACATATGAAAGACTGTCTGGAGATCTAACAGATACATACAAAAAAGTATTAGACAGACTCCTACTTGAAGCTAAGGATAATAAGATCTTGAATGGAAAGGAATTCAATTACCTTAGCACTAACCACCCATGCATACCTGTTTGCTACCAATTACCTAAAATCCATAAAGACATCAATAATCCCCCTAGTAGACCAATTATCTCAGGGATTGGATCTCTAACCAGTAATTTATCTGAGTACAAAGATAAACATCTATAGAAATATGTGAAAAATCTACCATAGTTTTTGAGAGATTCTACTGAAGTATTTAACATTTTAGATGAGATAACTTGGGAAAAAGTTTTTTTGTGGGTAACATGTGATGTCACGTCACTGTATACTTGTATACCACACTCCAAAGGCCTAAAAGCGGTAGAATACTTTTTAGAAAAAGAACCCTCTATTCCACAAGTCCAGAAATATTTTTTTTTTATTGAGTATATTCTTACACACAACTATTTCCACTTTAATGGTATCTTCTATAATCAAATGTGTGGAACAGCGATGGGGACCAAGTTCGCCCCCAGCTATGCCAATTTATATATGGGCCATTGGGAGTTCATATTCTGGGACTCTTGCCCAGCGAGTGCGGACTTGGTACTCTATCGCAGATATATAGACGACATTTTGATGATTTGGAGGGGAAGCATTAGCGACTTGGAACATACACTTCATGTGATGAACCAAAGTATGATTAACTTAAAGTTCACATATCAATACTCAAGCAAACAAATAACTTTCCTAGATCTCAAAATTGACTCCCACAAAAGGCATCATCAATACTTCCACATACTTCAAACCAGTCGACTGTAACAATTACTTACATCAGAAAAGTTGTCACCATAATAAAATGGATTAAAAACATACCGAAGGGACAACTCTTGAGAGTAAAAAAAAAACTGCTCAAGTAATAAAGATTGGCAGGACCAGTCCAAAATTCTACTTGAACGGTTCAAAGAGAGAGGCTATAATATGAGTGAGGTTAATAACACTGTGGAACAAGTAGATAAAATAGAGAGAAATTCTCTATTGAAATATAAAAACAAAGAGCAATTAACCAACCAAGAGATTCTAAATGTCCCCTTTATCACCAAATATAACCAAGATAAATATAAAATTCAGAGAATAATTCGGAGACATTGGAACATACTAAAGGAGGATAACATCATCAGTGAAAAGATAAGTGAGAATCCACAGTTTATCTATAAGAAGACACAGAATCTTAAATCAATCCTGGCACCCAGCGTCATGAAACCGAAGAAACTAAGTTTGGTGACAGGAGTCCGAGGAGATCAACTAAAAGGATTTTATCCATGCTTTAAATGTAAGGCATGTAAACACGGCCTGAAAAAGAACTCCCTCCAGTCCTTTATTACAAAAGAAAAATTCATACTGAGTCAGATGATAAGATGTAAGACAAAGGCGTCATCTATCTACTTGAATGCTTGTGTAGCTTGCAATATGTGGGATAAACTAGCCGGCCACTATGAGACTGAAAAAGAGAACATCTACTCAAAATAGAAGGCAAAAACACGGATGTCCCTCTTTACAAACATTTCACTCAAAAACATAATGGCAACACAAAAATGATGAAATACATGGGTCTACAGATAGTCAAAAAAGATTTGAGAAGGTTAGACTTTGTGAAAAGCTGCTTAAAGCCGAGTATAAATGGATCTTCGAAATGGACACTGTATATCTCAAGGGCTTAAATGCCAAATTTGAAGTGGCACACTTTCTATAACTGTATTAAAAGCTATAAAGTTATAAAAAGTTATAAAGATGCAATAATCTATATCAGAGATTTAATCACTTATGTCTCTAGCTCCTACTGATGAAAAAGCAATAAGACAAAAAGTATCGAAAGTGACAAAAGACCTATCTAACTTTATCAGAGACTCAACCAAATCCATCTAGATCCTTATAAGAAGGCAGATATATTTTGTTAGCATTTATTTACAAATATTTAGTATTTTAATATCTAGTACATCAAATTACCTAGTCTCCCGATATAAGCAAAAAATGATACTCAGAACCATATTCCTCTTTCTTTTCCATCTTCTTGACTTGTATCACTACGCTTTTATAGATATATTCTATATCCATATTATGTTAAGTAGCACAATTATATCACAATGTATATTTTTGTGTTATCTGTTTTATGCCATCTATCAATTTCCATATATTCAGTATTTGATCTAGTACATCAAATAACCCGGTTTTCTCAAAATGGTACTCAGAACCATATTCTCCTTTCTTTTCCATCTTCTTAAACTTGTATTAATACGCTTTTATAGATACATTCTATATCCATATTATGTCAAGTAGCACAATTATATCACAATGTATATTTTTATGCTATCTTTTTTATGCCATTTATTGTGAAACTTTATTTATTCTTAATAAGGTTGCATTTGACTCATATCACCTTATTGAAGGATATATTATATATCCGCTCTCTTATAAATGATTTTATTATAGAACATTTAAAAAAACTGATTGTCCTCTAATGTACATGTATATTTATGTTTTTCATTCACTATGACTGTGCTGTTCCACCTATCATAGCTATATTCAAAATTCTGGCTGTAGTTTAATTATTTCTATATTCTACACATCCCAAAGTCAGCCGCATAATGCCGACACGAGCGGCTTTTTACCTGTATTTTCACACGTGATCTACAGGTCTATCATTTAGCCATAATCATCGGCCTTTGCCCTTACTATTACCCATATTCAATATAGCAGCATAAGTATCAACGACCTAATGATAACATTTGGCGTGGTTCTAAGCCATACCCCCTACACGCCACGGCTGTTAAACTCTTTAAATTCTAGCAGATTAATGAAGCTGGTATTAGTCTTGATAAAGACCTCGTCCAGAGGTTGAAACGCGTTGACGAACCCTCGATACACAGCCGACTTACCAGCCCGAATACTCGCTACAGATAGGTGAGCTTATTTCCTATTTGTTTAGAACAGTTGTTTCGCTTGCCACAATTCTTTTTTCTTTTTTCCTTAACAGGTGTATTTCTTCGCCAAAAATCTTCTGACGATTCATTGTTTGTCCTCACTTGGATCGTTAATGGTTTGCATTCATCTTTTGACCTAATCGCTTTTAACTTTCAACCGCTTTGGATATCCAAGACTTTAAAGACTTTTCTTTAAACGTTTCTTTTAAACGTCTATTTTTCAGCTTGATTACACTGGTCTTTTAAAAAATACCCCATTTGTTACTGGCAATTAAATTGTTGTGTTCTTGGTCAGATTTAATCTGACATTATCTGTAATATATATTTTCTGCAATAGCCAACCCGCTAGAGTTATTTTTATTGTTAATTAATTATATTGGATTGGCCAATCCATTTGTGATAACTAGTTTGTCAATATTGTATCTCTGCGTGCCAATATTTATGGTTAAGATTCTAAATTTTATTCAACACTGAATATTGCTATATTGTAGCATTTAGTCACGTTCACATAAGTAGGACAGCTTTCTTTTTGTTCTCCTATTTGACACATTTTATATTTTTCTATATCGTTTCACGCTACTTTTCAAGTATCACCCTGCATATTTAGGCTATTAGACCAAGTAAGATCTTATAACCAACCATTAACTGTACACATCTATTGTACACACTTATTTCTTTATCACTATCAACGGTCACACACTGATTTAATAATTTTCAGCTCTATCTTTTCCATATATTTGGCTGAAAAATAAGTTCTGCAGTCTAAACTGTGCTTTTTAAATTGTGTTTCTAAATTGTATTTGTCATTCTATTGGAATTCCTAGTTTTTAACCACCATGTATTAGTAAACCATCATATCGAATAGATTTATAAAAAATAAATCCTGAATAACTTCTAATTTCTCACTTTACTGACTGTTACAGATGAGGAACAGGACTTGGGAATTATTATTTCAGATGATTAAAACTTAGTAAACAATGTAGTAATGCAGCGAGTAAGGCTAGCAGAATGCTTGGATGTATTGTTAGAGGTATTTGCAGCAGAAATAGTAAGGTTCTTATGCCACTTTATAGATCATTAGTTAGGCCTCATCTTGAGTATTGTGTGCAGTTCTGGAGGCCATATCTTCAAAAGGGTATTAACAAACTTGAATCTGTGCAAAGGAGGGCTACCAAAATGGTACATGGTCTAAAAAATAAAACTTACCAGGATAGGCTCAATGACCTAAATATGTATAGCTTAGAGGAGAGAAGGGAAAGAGGTGATATGATAGCAACTTTCAAGTACATTAAAGGGTTTAGTAAAACTGAGGCTGTGGGTATTTTACATAAAATGGATAATTCAAGAACAAGGGGTCATGAGCTCAAGCTAAAGGGTAGTAGATTCAGGAGTAACTTGAGGAAGCACTTCTTTACAGAAAGAGTGATTGATTTATGGAATAAACTTCCTCAAGAGGTAGTAGCAACAAACACTGTGGGGGACTTTAAAAATGCATGGGACAAGCATAAGGTTATCCTACGAACTAGATAAGTTTATACTGTTAGGTAAGGTCGGGCAGACTTGCTGGGCCTATGGCTCTTATCTGCCGTCAATATCTATGTTTCTATGTTTCTATATCAACATTATTAACAATGAAATAGATCTACACGTTCTTTGAATTATTTTATTTCATTTTATCACATGCTTAAAGTAGAATCACTCTATAGGGACATACATGAAAAATAAGAACTAAACAATTTTTAAATTACATTTTTTTTTATATTCCTAATTTTTTATTCCTAATTTTTATATCCTAATTGTTTGATTTATATACCTATCAGACCGCTAAGTTTATATACCACAGTACATGTACTAAAGCCTCTCTGTGGCGCTCCTTCTACCTTCCCTCTTTCTGTCTTGATTTGTAACGACCGTATTGGGCGGCCGTCTTTATAAAAGTTGAGCAAGTACATTCTAGCCCCTTGGCGCTGTCCACTACACCCAACTCTCATATATAATGAAATCCCATAAAAATATAAAATTCCCTCTAATGTAATTAACATATGAGTATCATGAGATGTGAATTACATTCATTTTCCTATTGTAGATATCATTAACATATGGATTAGTCTTTGGTTTTGAAAGGATATTCCCATTATGTAAGTTATTTGTTCTAAATTTTTTGCTCAAAATTATATTTATATTCTTTATCTACAATCTTTTTTATCTGTGTTTTTATCTATATCACCCCTCTATCATATAACCTATATAGATTTATATAGTCTTTAGTCGCAAGTATTAGGTGTAATAGCAGATTGCTTATGAATGTTTATAATCAAAAAGTATTACCTGTCTATAAATGATAACCTTTAGTCATCATACTATTGTAATCCTTTGAGTATGCCATGTTAATTATATTAGGTTATACATAATCGGATGTTGTGATCTATATTGAAAGTATCGCAAATAATTGATATAAGTATAAGGATTCCTGTTTGAAAATATATCGATAGCAACAAATTACCATAAAAATATTGAGACAGTTTGTAGTCTAACGATAATCTAATACACTGTTTCGTATCTATGATAAACATCATAGAAATACTAAATCTCCCATGAACCAATAAAGACTCGGCTAACACTCTTTCAACCAATGGAGAATAAGGGACAGGGTTTTAAAAAGCCGACACTAGATACACATGATTATTCTGCTTGAGAAAGGCTGAAGGAATCAGCTGAAACGTGTACCAGTGTTAAAAACTACTTAACTATAACGGAATACCAACAAAATCAAACAGCTTGGAGCTATATGTTCAACCACAAAGTAAATGTTTGGAGCTAGAAAAGGTCCGGAGTGGGTAAGCAAAGCCAAGAACAACGTAGGCTAAAACCACAATCTACAGCAAGGTGCAAATAAGGATCAGGATCGAAATAGCCCAACAATAAACAGCGGTGGGAGCTGAGACAGAAAGATTTTGAAAGGAGAAAAGAAACAGCTTTTACCGGTAATCGCCAGAAAAGGTACTCTCAAAAATAAGACATTTGTACTAAGTGTCAAAGTGTCGGTTAAGAACCTGAAGAAAGTTTTACTGGAATTTACATTCAACTTTTTACTCTGGCCAGAGATGAATTTTATTTATGTATTTAATTTGATAAATTTTATTTGAAAAGTGTTTAAGAAAAGTTTTCTGGATCAATAATTGAATTATCAATTCTAATTTGATACTTTTTTGTTCAGCGGAATATTATTTAGGGAATACATTTTGTAGTACATTTTATGACTATCAGCTAACTCATTTTTATATTATACATGACTATCAGTAAATTGTGTGCTCACTACTGGCTTAATAAATAACTGTTTTAAATCTCATTCAGTTTGCTTATTAAGTAGAACATATATTAATACTTCATACATTTATAATTATTTATAAATACCATCTTGGTCGATCAATTTTATTCCTATATATTAGTTTATTAGTTCACAGTATAATTTAGTTACATTACTAGCAATTTCTGTAAGACTTTAAGACTATATATCCCTAATTTGGGTTATAGAGGCGCACCTTAAATAATTCCTATTAATACGTATCTTTTTATACCAATATCGAGGTTTTTGGGCTTTTGAGGTGTTTAGTTTTTTGATCCCTTTCTTTTGAGTAATATTTCCTTTTATTACAGTCTCTTTAAACCCTTCTAAGATGAGGTCGGTCACCAGTGGGCAGTGTTCTAAAACAACTAGGGTTCTTATAAAGATCATAGAAATAAATAGGGGGATGGTTTGCTCACTTCAAAAAATGTTTCCTATAATATTATAGTATACAGCAGGTGCAACCTGGAAAAAGGGTTTAGATATAAAAACTGAAAAAAACAAAAGTAAATATTCCAAAATAAGGAATATCTAAAAATCCAGGATACCGCACACTGACTGATAAATATCAAGCAAACAGGAGAAAAAATAGTCAGAGCATTAGTCTGCTAAATCACACCTTTAATGAATAATTAATAACATTAAAAATCATGATAGGTCCCACTAGTGTGACATAAAGGTTTTACAGCCGGCTTATACAAAATAATACAGTGGTGCACCACTAAACTGAGTCTTTATAAAGTTGCCCAAAATTGCAGCAATATAGGGAATGTCCATGTGCATCCACAATGGAGTTCAGTTAGTTGAAAACACAGGCATCCTTAAGGAAAGTAGTAGTCCCGGTGTAAGAAAAGAATACCCTCAAAGACACAAATAGCAAGGATGACTCCACTTGCTTCCAAGATCAATAGTCTAGTTGTTTCTCACCACCTGAGTTTATATAGTGATCAACATTGTCCATTCAATTCTATACCAGATGATTCCAAATAAATTTATGGCTTACTTGTCCCTGAAAAAGTCAAAGTTGATAACCAGTCACTTATACTAATGGAGTAACAGTTTTATGTCTTTTAGGTATGAGGAAAGTGCAATAAAACCAATTCTAGTCCCAAAGATAATCAAGCCTTATCCTTAATAAAAAAATTGATGAAATAGTAAAGACTATAAATTCTATTGTTAACCAACTCCTGTCTTGCATGTAGCTCCACGTAGACGGTGTGCCACTACAACAATAACAACATATGCATCAAATTCAGGCCTGAATTGCTCGCCAGAATGTACCACAAGCACCTGTGTGGACAAGTAGCACAAATATCATCTTAACAGTTGTTAACGGCTGTATCACTCTCCATGAGTTTAAAGCAGATACCTTCAGACCAAACTGCCAATGCACATTCCACTGTAGCATTATAAGATTCGATCCACTCTGCCATGCGACTCCAGTAGCAGTGAAAGGGGCAGATGATGATCTCCATTGCTAAAAACCGATAGGGCTTGCTTGAAAGCATTTATCATTGAGCAGTGCAGTTTCCTGAAATGTTCCTCCAACAACATTTGCACCATAGATCCAAAATCTTGCATGTTTAGTGTCAGCATTTAAAGAAGAAGTTTGATGCTAACTGCATTACCCCATGTTGATGGGGGGGGGGGGGTGTTCAACACTGATAGGTAGGAAACTTCCACAGAATCCAGTCTAGAATTCAAGAAGTGTTATAACACCAGGAGATAGTTCTGCAGCAATATCTTCTATGTACAAACCAGGTTGGCGCAATGAACAAAAATAATTGTCAAACATGCCTTTGCCTGAAAGATTTAATGGTGACTAATGTTCGCTAATTTCTTTCAGAGAATTATCTGGTATTTCTCTTAGGTAGTGTCCGCTATAACCAAATTAACCAAGAAGAACATCAAGTTCTATTGGGATGAAGCAGCTCAGAGTGCTGTCCAGAAGTTGAAACATATGTTTACCTCTGCACCTCTTCTTACCCAACCTAAGTATGGCCAACCTTTTATTATAGAGGTAGATGCTTCTGAAAGGGATGTGAGGGTTGTTTTATCAAAGAGGAGTGGGGAGAAGAATCTGCTACATTCAGTAGCTTTCTATTCTAAAAAAACTAATAGCTTCCAAGGTTGATTATGATGTAGGAGATAGAGAGCTTCTAGCAACAAAATGTGCATTGGAAGAGTGGTGACACTTGTTAGAAGGATCACCTCACCTGATCACTGTATACTTAGATCAGAAGAACCTGGAGTATTTGAAATCAGCCAGGAGACAGTGCCCACATCAAGACAGGTGCGCTCTCTTCTTCACAAGATTTTCACTCCAGATAACATAACGTCCTGGATCAAAGAATTCAAAAGCAGATGCCTTATCCCGCATGTTTGACTCACCATCAGTGGAAAACAAAGAGTCAGATACTGTCCTAATGGTTAAATATTTCCTTGCTATCAATCAACCCCCTATTGAAATGATCAAGGTTCACAGTAAAAATGTGCATTACCTCAACAACTTACTCAAACCAATGATCTTTACTTTTGCAATGGTAACATTTTTGTACCATTAGCCACCCATCTAACAGTGTCATGATAATCCCATGTCAGGACATAGGGGAATTTAAAAGACTCTGGATACAGTTAAAATACATTTTTGGTGGCCCCATATGTCCCAGGCCATATGTAAAGGCCTGGGATACCTGTGCCAGATCTAAACAGTCCAATAGACCCCCTACAGGTCCTTTGCTGACTCTTTCAGTTCCTACTAGACCTTGGAGTGATGTGGCAATGGACTTAATTGTGGATTTACCAGCTTCTGAAAGAGACAACCATATTGGTTATAGTAGACAGTTTGTTTAAAATAGCACACATTGTTCCAACTGTCTGTCTATCCAATGCAAGTACCACTGCCACGTTATTCCTAAAAAAAGTATTTCGCCTTCAAGAATTACCTGAGCCCATTGTTTCTAAAAGGTGCACACAATTTAATTCACAATTCTGAGAATCCTGCTGTAAAAGCCTCAGGATTACTTGAGCATTGTCATCTACCTACCATCAACAATATAAAAGACAAAAAGAAAACACCAAACTAATATTAGAGAAGTATTTAAGATGTTACACGTCCTACCTTCAGGAAGATTGGCTTTCCTTTTTACCAATGGAAGAATTTGCCTATAACAACCAGATTAATCAATATAGTAAAATGACACCGTTTTTTTTAGCTTTCTATAGATTCCATCCTTCATCATTACCTGGTCTACCAAGAAAATCTGCATAAATAAAAAGAGAGAAGCGCTCAACCTGGGAATGAACAATAGCATAATAGCTTGTTCTTTGGCTAGTTACCACCCTAGAAGCAGCCTCTTTTTGCTCAATATGTGCCTTTCACAGAGAAGAACTTTCCTGTAGCATATCAGTCTGATCCTGACTTAACAGTGCAGTCCAGCCCCGAAATACCAGGCAATCCCTCTCTGAACGAGAGAAACGGCAAAACTCCAGATGTACGTTTTGGCCTATTGTGGGCCTCGTCAGTGAGGTGCAGCCATATCCCTCTAGGCACACTGAGCAACGGGTCCACGTCTGGATTCCTGCATCACACTTAGGGAGACTTCCCCAAGTGTCATAATTTGCATAAATTGAGCAAAAAGAGGCGGCTTCTAGGGTGGTAACTAGCAATAGAACAAGCTATTATGCTATTGTTCGTTCCCAGGTTGATCGCTTCTCTCTTTTTATTTATGCAAATTATGACACTTAGGGAAGTCTCCCTAAGTGTGATGCGGTAATCCAGACGTGGATCCGTTGCTCAGTGTGCCTAGAGGGATATGGCTGCACCTCACTGACAAGGCCCACAATAGGCCGAAACATACGTCTGGGGTTTTGCTGTTTCTCTCGTTCAGAGAGGGATTGCCTGGTATTTCGGGGCTGGACTGCACTGTTAAGTCAGGATCAGACTGATATGCTACAGGAAAGTTCTTCTCTGTGAAAGGCACATATTGAGCAAAAAGAGGCTGCTTCTAGGGTGGTAACTAGCCATAGAACAAGCTATTATGCTATTGTTCGTTCCTAGGTTGAGCACTTCTCTCTTTTTATTTATGCAAATTATGACACTTAGGGAAGTCTCCGTAAGTGTGATGCGGTAATCCAGACGTGGAACCGTTGCTCAGTGTGCCTAGAGGGATATGGCTGCACCTCACTGACGAGGCCCACAATAAGCCGAAACGTACGTCTGGGGTTTTGCTGTTTCTCTCGTTCAGAGAGGGATTGCCTGGTATTTTGGGGCTGGACTGCACTGTTAAGTCAGGATCAGACTGATATGCTACAGGAAAGTTTTTCTCTGTGAAAGGCACATATTGAGCAAAAAGAGGCTGCTTCTAGGGTGGTAACTAGCCATAGAACAAGCTATTATGCTATTGTTCGTTCCCAGGTTGAGCGCTTCTCTCTTTTTATTTCTACCAAGAAAATCACCTGCTCCTGAACTCAATACTTGTATTTAGCAGCTACAAAATAATTTTCAACTTCTTAGACAGACATTACTTACTTCTCAGAACAAGTATAAACAACAAGCTGATTGGAAGATAATTCCTGTCCCAACATAAATCTTAGGTTATCCTGCCCATCAAAGAAGTTTGGACCCAGATACATAGGTTCTTTCCAAAACTCATGAATCATTAATCTTGTCACAGTACAACTTGCTTTACCAGTTTCTTCAAGACTACATCCTGTCTTTCATGTTCCTTTATTGAAACCTTGGAATCCATCATTTTCATCTGACACTCCACTAACTCCAATTTTTGTGAATGGTTCAGAAGATGATGAGGTGGACTCCATTTTAGATTCTCCCAGAAGATGGGGAAGATTACACTATTTAGTTTCATGGAAAGGCTTTGGACCAGAGGAAATAACTTGGAAGTCTACTATCAATGTACATGCCCTAATTATAGTACAAAGATTCCATGATGAACATCCTGATCATCCAGCTCCTGTACACAGCCAAAGGTTGTGTCCAAGAGGGGGGCTATGTCAAGATCCTCTACCTGGCAGAAACCTGTCCCTTTAAATCCTACATGTTGTTTGCACTTAATGCTCAGACATTAGGGTTGGAGCCTGACTCTTGAAATCCTCCATGCTGTTTCTACTAAGTGTTCAGATATGTACTCAGTACCTGTCTCTTAGCATTTGTATTGTGTTTACCTTTATGAATTTGGATTCCTGAACCTGGCTAACCTTACTGGATTCTTCCTTTGCCACATCCCATTTGTTGTGATGTTTGGATTAAGGACTGATTGCTGTGTTTGACTCTAGCTTGTTCCAGGGTTGGCTCCAAGGGGGGGCATTGGGGGGCAATGCCCACCCAAATAGAATGCTGTGCCCCCTCAAAAAATATTGATATGATCCTACGCTTTAAAAATAATAAATAAAATAATGAATTGTTATGTAATGCAGCATGCTGGGGGCGGAGTTAGCTGCCAAACTGTGAGGTCGCATCACGCATCTTCAAGGAGCTCGGTGTCTTAACCTCTTATTTGGAATTGGAAGTTAGAGACTTTTTGGACTTGTCTTTAACCCTATTAATTTTACCTAACTATCGTGAGTTACTCATTTTCTTAAACAATAGACTATGATAAGAATATGATTGTATCATATAAATATAAGTCTATAATTGGCTACCGGCTTCTATAGACGCCTCAAAAGTGCACTGTGAACTTAGTCATTTATAAACTTATATTTATATGATACAATCATATTCTTATAGGTTCACAGTACATAGATTGTATTAAGTAGCCTGATATCCATTAGTTATTGCAAAACAGGTATAGCTAAATCTAATCAACAAAATTACCAGTACCTAAAAACCTAGTATCCTCACTGCTATTACAAACAAAGGGGTTAATTGCATTGGGGGTTTGGGGTGCATGGCTGTTTAGGGGACATGATTGAGATTTGAGAATGAGTTTAATGGTTTTGGATCATGGTGATTAAAGGGTGCATTGTTTTTAAGGAGCTATTGCACTGGGGGTCTCAAGTTTAATGGCCCTGTTTTAGTGCACTGCATTGGATATAGACTTCATTCTTTTACCTAGTGATTTAGCACATATTCTCCAAATAGTGGGGGATTAGCCAGAAGCTACACTTTCCTGCAGAATATGTAGGTCTGCTCTTATTTTGACTCTCATACATGCTTTGTAAATGCGTGCCCCCTCGTGAAAGAAAAAATGCCCCCCCATTTTATTCATTCTGGAGCTGACCCTGGCTTGTTCACTGGACTCTGGTGTTGCCTTACCACTATTTGTACTTTACCGATGGGCTCTTTATGGTATATGACCTGGGCCTGCTACTGCATTTCCTTAAACCTATATCCCTTGCTGAGAGACTTATTTGGATGAATTCCTGATTTTGACCCTCTGGCCTGTTCCTTCTGAATATTACTCCTGCTTATCAGATTAATCATGAAACAAAACAAGGCAAGTGTTCCCTTGACGTAGATAAATGAGTTATCATTGGATTGACTAATAGATTGGAAATGGTTTGAATCAGAAAACCGCTCTATAACCTATACCATAAATATCAGAAGGTCATTCGGGATAATTGGAATATAAGCTACTATGTACAAGTTAAAGGGACATGAAACCCAAAAATGTTCTTTCATGATTCAGATAGAGAATACAATCTTAAACAACTTTCAAATGTACTTCTTTTGCTTCCTTCTCTTGTTATCCTTTGCTGAAATGTTTATCTAGGAAAGCTCAGGAGCAGCAAAGAACCTAGCTTCTAGCTGTTGATTGGTGGCTGCATATATATATTGATTGTGATTAGCTCACCCATGTGTTCAGTCAGCAACCAGTAGTGCATTACTGCTCCTTCAACAAAGCATACCAAGAGAATGAAGTAAATTTTATAATCAAAGTAAACTGGAGAGTTGTTTAAAATTGTATGTTCTACCTAAATCGTGAAAGAAAAAATGTGGGTTTCATGTCCCTTTAAGTGACTTTCTATAAAATCTCTCCAAAATGCACTGCAATTGAATATCAACTATTTTTTCTGTTATAAAATACTTTCATATTATCACAATTTTTTTTAAACATCTAATAAATTTGTTTGTAACTCATAAAAATATGATACATTTAATTCTTTTCAATATTAAAGGGATATGAAACCCACAATTTTTCTTTCATGATTTAGATAGAACATACCATTTTAAACAACTTTCCAATTTACATATATTTTTTACATTTGCTTCATTTTCTTAGTATCTTTTGTTGAAGGAGCAGCAAATCACTACTGGGTGTTTGCTGAACACATTGGGTGGGCCAATAACAAAAGGCATATTTGTGCAGTCACCAATTAGCAGTTAGCTCATGGTAGTGCATTGCTTCTCCTGAGAACACCTAGATATTATTGTTTAACAAAGAATACCAAGAGAATGAATAGATTAGATAATATAATTGAATTGGAAAGTTATTTAAAATTGAATGCTTTATCTGAAACATAAAAATTAAAATTGTGTTTCATGCCCCTTTAATTCTCTGTCTACAATTAAAATATTAATTTGTCAAACCTTTTTAAATGTCTCACAAGTTTCAGAGATTAACCACATATCTGTATATAACAAAGATTATCCCAACATAATTTCATATCATCTATATTTTAAAATATTACCAATTAATTTGTTTCTAGTTCACAATAATCTGTTTTGATTTATTTTTTATCTGTGCATAATAACTACAGGTGGCCCTCGGTTTACAACGGTTCAATTTACACCGTTTCAGAACAACAACCTTTTTTTCAGTCATGTGACTGCTATTGAAAAGCATTGAGAAGCAGTGCATTGATTAAAATAGACAGTAGGTGGAGCTGTCCACTTGTGTTGCAGCAAAGATATGCAAGTCAAGCAAGCTGATGATATTAATCAGTTTAACCAGACCTGAGCTATCGAGCAGCTTGCAAAGGAACAAGATCTTCCTGTCTATAAATCAGTCCAGATTGAAATGCATAGAAATAACTGCAGAAAAATGCAAGTAAAGTCTGTGTTGTGATTATTTTATTAGGTTTATAATGCTGTTTAGCAAATGTTTTTGTTCATTTAACTATATTCAATTAATGATATATTCTGTGTTGTGTGATTATTTTATTAGGTTTATAATGCTGTTTAGCATTTAAAGTCTTCATTTCAAAGCTTTAAAAATAATGTATCAAGTGTTACTTATGCCAATTTTGAGAGGGGCCTGGAATCTAACTCCCTCACTTCCCATTAACTTACATTATAAACTGGGTTTCAATTTACAACGGTTTCAATTTACAACCATTCCTTCTGGAACCTAACCCCGGCATAAACTGAGGGCTATCTGTATTTCTAACTACAATTACAAATATAAAATTGTCCAACTTTTTAAAAATTAAAAAATAATTCCACTATTCTGTATACAACTTTAACCCTTTCACTGCTAAGCCTTTTATACACCCCAGTGTTGAGCCATCTTTAAACTTTTTTGCTACCTACATTTAAACCCTTTTTAAAGTCAAATTTCAGTGAGTAAACAACAAAAACTATACATTGTTTTTTTTTCTCCCCCAGCAGGTACAGCAGATTCACAATATACCATTATTATATTTATATTTTATGGCATATAAGCAAGCTGCATCAAAAATGGTAAAACCCCCCCATAATTTTGCTTAGATTTTAATAACTACTGTTACTGTGATGCCTTGTCATCAAGGGTAGCCACATGTGAAATATGGGGCTCATTTTGGCTTTTGTGGGTTATAATATAGATTAGAGAGGCCCCATTGTGCAGTAGAAAAATAAAACCTTTTTTTTCTTGCAAGGTGTTCTCTGTTACCACATATATTTCTTTAAGAGAAGAGATTGACAACTAGAAAATAAACAGTCAACACCAGAATTTTTATTGTTTAAAAAGATAGATAATCCCTTTATTACCTATTCCCCAGTTTTGCATAACCAACACTGTTAAAATACACTTTTTACTTCTGTAATTACCTTGTATCTAGGCCTCTACAAACTCCCCCCTTATTTCAGTTCTTTTGACAGACTTGCATTTTAGCCAATCAGGGCTGACTACTAGGTAGCTTCACGTGCCTGAGCTCAATGTTATCTATATGACACACATGAACTAATGCCCTCTAGGGGTCAAAATGCATACAGATTAGAGGCGGCCTTCAAGGTCTAAGAAATAAGCATATGAGCCTACCTAGGTTTAGCTTTCAACTAAGAATACCAAGAGAACAAAGCAAAATTGAAAAGTTGTTTAAAATGCCCTATTTGAATCATGAAAGTTTATTTTGGACTTGACTGTCCCTTTAACTCTCTAGACATACCAGATTTTTTTTAATACACATATTGGGCCAGATTACAAGTGCAGTTAATCGCGATGCATTGCTAGGAAGCATTGCACTTACGAGAGCACGCTTCCATAGGCTCCTATGGAAGCCTCGTTCTGATGCCGTCACAGATGGCATCAGAACCACGCGCAGCTGAGGTGGTATGTAGCGCAGCGATAGGCAGAATTTTTAAATATATATGTATATGAGTATATACATACATATTAACACATAAATGGTCGTGGTAGCAATAACTAGCCACTTGTAATGGCTAATTAATTATTGCGCTCCCGCAAATGGGCAAAGTTGTACGTTTCTGGGAGCGCAATAATTTATCACTCCACTTGTAATCTAGCCCATAATGTCCCAGTCCCAAGCAAAGCCCAGGTATTTTATTCTACTTTATTTTGAAAAGATCATCTTTAGACCATTTAAAAGAGCAGGCGATTCTCTTTCAGATGAGGAAGCTTGGAGATTTTTAGTTGCTAAGGGAGCTGAGATTGAGGGGTTTCAAGAACCTTCCCCCCTCTAGATCCCTTGCAGCTAACTAAGCATCCTCATTCTGCCCCTTTTGTGACTTTACCACGAGCGTACATGATGACATCACCCACACTCTCATGAAGCCTGGGAGTGCTGCCCACTAGACCACCAACGATCCCCATCCTGTACTGAGGGGGATAGCCTAAAACAGCATTTGATTGGTGATCCCCCTGCATGACGAAAAGTGCTCATCATGCGCCCACAAATCACAATTCACATGATGAGTTATGCTATCAAACTGGATAAAGGAACAATAAGTTAAAATCTAAACGTTCATTTAAGTTTTATTTTGACTTTACTTTCCCTTTAAAGGGATACTAAACCTAATTTTTTTTCTTTCAGGATTCAGATAGAGCATGCAATTTTAAGTAACTTCCTAATTTACTCCTATTATCAATTTTCTTTGTTCTCTTGCTATTTTCATTTGAAAAGCAGGAATGTAAGAGCTGACCCATTTTAGTTCAGAACCCTGGATAGCGCTTGCTGATTGATGGCTGAATTTAGCCACTAATCAGTAAGCTCTACCCAGGTGCTGAACCAAAGATGGGTCGGCTTGTAAGCCTACATTCCTGCTTTTTTAAATAAAGATACCAAGAGAACGAAGAAAAATTGATAATAGGAGTACATTAGAAAGTTGCTTAAAAGTGCATGCTCTATCTGAATCATGAAAGAAAAAAATTGGGTACAGTATCCCTTTAAGCAGTGATACAATGTATCTGTAAATTATTCTCTCTGATAAGTTTCAGAAACATTTGGTATTGACCCTGGATTTATATGCTTGGAGTTTTCATATCTCCTTGCAAAGAGAAAGATCTATAATCTGTGATTTAATAAACCTCTCTATTCCATATCTCATTACCATGCACTATAGCACTCCTATGATTGTAGTTTGTCATTTATACTATACATATAACCTGTTAAAGTAATCACACTTGTAATTATACATTCTGCTTGCTGCTACACAAATCACATGTGACACAAAGTCTCTATGCTTTTCATTTTATTTTCATGAGGATTGGAAATCTTGATAAGCTTGTCAGATATTGAGATGCATAGTAAACTGTTTCTCTGCTTTTCCCTATAGAAACAGCCCACCTGCCTTAGCCATTGTAGAACTGTGATAATTCCAAACGTCCCCAGTAATTGGAATCCCCAAGCCTTGTACCTTATTTCTTTGTAGCTTTCTCAATCTGAATAAACATTTCCAGATGTGCCTCATGTATATGTGTGCCTGGAGCACTCTTACAATTTTTTATTTCCAATTTTAAATATTTTGTATGCATTTCAATCAATTTTTTTTATAAGATATTATACTATTTGCCTTGTTATTTAAGATAATGTAGGCTAACATCTTCGGTTTATTGTATTTCAATGTTTTAATTTTGTATTTTTAAATACATAAATTAACGTGTTATTGTACATTTTCGTGTTTGCCATGAGAATGTATATTAAAAATATTTTCTTTTTCTATTATTTCATATTTTAATACTGTCATATATATTTTAATAAACTACAATTATTTTCGTTATCTGATATTATTATGTAATATTCTATAATATCATAATATACTATTCTTATTTTTATATTTAATTTACATTATTTTTAG
Organism: Bombina bombina; assembly: GCF_027579735.1. NCBI lineage: Eukaryota > Metazoa > Chordata > Amphibia > Anura > Bombinatoridae > Bombina > Bombina bombina. Next base: position 102,980,347 of record NC_069506.1, on the reverse strand, counting down.
ATATTGATATTAATTACACTAATGCGGTCTTAATATTATTTTTAGAATCTACTAACATTTTCATATATACTCTTATTCACTTTTGATAATCTTATTTTAAAGGGACACAAAACCCAATATGTTTCATAATTCAGATAAAGAATAATTTACTTTTATTATCTAAATTTGCTTCCTTCTCTTAGTATCCTGTGTTGAAGAAGCAGCAATGCACTACTGAGAGCAAGTTAACCCACTGGGTGAGCCAATAACATGCAGCATATATGTGCAGCCACCAATCAGCAGCTCCTGAACCTACATAGGTATTTGTTCAAAGAAGGATTCCAAGAGAACAAAACAAATTAGATAATAGAAGTAAATCAGAAATCACAAGCTCTATTTTATTCATGAAATAAACAATTTGGGGTTCATGTCCCTTTAATGCAGATGTGGCTGATCCATTAGGATAACATACAAAAATAATCAATATCTGCATAAAGACTAGATATATGGACATTTATATTATTAAATTGTTTGCTTACAGCTTTATTTCTACTTTAAAATATCCTTGCACCAATGAGCATGTTGCTATGTGCATATTTAAAAAATATCAGTCTGTATATAGAATAGTTTACCTTTGCTTAGACCTTTATTAAGAGATGCCAGTCAAGCATATGTGGGCGTTCAGCTTCTGTGCCCAGTGAAAGTCATAAGAGCTCTCACCTCTATCCACATTACTAGCAAACATAGCTTTCCCATAAGTCTGTGTGTGAGCCAGCATTGGTCATCCAATCCAATTAACAGTTATGTTACGTACTATATGTAGAGAGCATTTGATTGTTCACTCATTTACTACTTATTAACTCAGGCATGCTCTAAAGCTTTGATTTAAGTCCTCAGGAATCAAGAGAGGTCTCCATGTCCACTTATTTAGCAAGTTATTCCTAAAAGACCAGAAACAGCTGGCACACCCTCTCCTGAGCCTGATCAGTGTGGTTATTGACAGTGCTAGTTTGCAGAAATGTGACATCAGACTTCAACAAGACTGCTGTTTTTGTTGGAAGAAGGCAATAATATAACTACAATAACCGTGGCTATTTTCATGAAAAACTGATTTTATAAAGAAGGGGATGAATATATGTATGGGGCACCATCTCTCTGCGTCTTCAATGTCACCTAATTTAAAGGGATACTGAACCCAAATTTGTCTTTCATTATTCAGATAGAGCATGCAATTTTAAGTATGTTTCTAATTTACTCCTATTATCAATTTTCTTTGTTCTCTTAGTATCTTTATTTGAAAAAGCAAGAATGTAAGCTTATAAGACAGCCCGTCTTTGGTTCAGCACCTGGGTAGCGCTTGCCCCGCCCCCCTCTGGCTCAAGGCACAATCCGGGCTTGAATCTGATTAATCTTGTGCATCAATGGATTACTTAACAAGTATAGAGTAAACGTGAGAAAAGATTTATTCTAACAAATGTAACAGCACTTATGCATCGCTGTAACTGTATGTTTCCTGATAAGCATCACATTCACATTACAGGCATAAGCGGTCTACATTCAAAACAAATGCTGATTACTCAGAGCAGCACCATCACTACAAATACAGATGAGTTGCCATTGTGTCAGGGTGTTACTACTTCTTAAATAATATTATGATGATGATGATAGAAGGGAACACATTCAGCCCCCTTAAACGGGAATCAGAGGCTTTATATGCAGATTCCCTTCCTTATTACACATAAGAAGAGAAAACAGGACATTTATAAAAATATAAAGATAGGACAATTTCCACAAAACACTTCTAGAAACTCATTAATATTATTCTTACCTCGATCCACTTCTGAGCCTCCTTGAACTCAGAATCAGGGGGGTAACTCCTGTTGCAATGTTTTGTAGATCTAGAGCAGGGGTAGAGCTAGCCATTTCCAGAGTCCAGTGGTAGTTCTGTGACTTGCCAAGTTGCCGACAACAAACAGGCAAGCTTTTCTAAAATGAAAATTCTGGCTCAGGGGTACAAGGATCCTCCAACCTTCCTGCTATCCTATCCCCAGCCAGAAAGAAGCACGGAGTCCCCTCTTAACCTATCCCCAACCATAAAGAAGCACCGAGTCCCGGGTCCCCTCTGAACAGCTGCTCAAATTAAAGAAGCGGCCTACAGGTTCTCAGTGTGGGCGGGGCTAAGAGAATACAGTTAGAAGCGTTGCATGCACGGTTTGTGAGTGTGCACGTCCCTCACAACACAACTGTGCTCTCCACACACTGCAGCTGCCCCTGCCGGCCCACCGGGACTTTTCCCAGTATCCCGGTGGCCCAATCCGGCCCTGATGCTCTGTCTGAATCACAAAAGTTTAATTTTTACTTTACTGTCACTTTAAATATTTAAGTATAATAATTAGCCAGTTATTGCTAATGTCTCACAGCTCACTATAACCCATAACACCATGATAATACAGAACTCATATTCTCAACATTTGGAAAAACATATTTAAATATTTGCATTTGTGTAATTTCAATTAACATTATTCTAATTACTAAAAAATAAAATTTATTTTCTCAATAAGCACATCATAACCTTAAGCTGCAAGGGTGTTGGTTCACCTTACCATCTTAAGGAGTTTTTTATATGGGGACTGCATTTTTAACAGCGCTATTTTATTTAATAGTGCTATTTCCGGTGGCCACCAGGAAGGAGGAAGGGTATAATAGCACTCTATTATAACCAAAAAGGGTATGTCGTACTTATTAAGGGGCTAATGATCCATTGTTTTTTTTTAAAAAATCAATATTTTGAAAGTACAATATTTTTAGTTCTGATGTTGTGATATTAATATCTTACATAAAAATATAGCCACAACTTTTCACATTTATAATATTGGACTTGTAAACTGTTTTCACACTGTACATTGAGAACCTACAGTTTTGCAAAAGTGAAGCAGCTCATAAGTTGCAGTGGTACAAATTGCGCCAATTTACAAAACACGTTTATTGTGCGGCTTCATAAAATAAATAAAAAAGAAAATCAGAAGCTAAAATGTATTTTTTGTTGCCACTTGGCACCATCTGGAAAATGAATAGATATAACAAATATAACCATCAAAATATTAGATACATATTTAAAATTAATTATAATTTGGATCCGTCTATCAATCATCTAACCCTTAATTTGAGAAAGGGGTTTTTCACTTACCATATTTCAGTGCTTGTTTTGAGATTCTAGGATCTGCTTTAAAGCCCAGAATATCATAAAGTCACCTAGTAGACAGGTGACTGCAATTTCTATGACACTGGCTACTTAAAGGGGACATAATACCCCTTATTTGAATGTGGGTAATCCCTCTTTCATGGGAGATGTATTTTGTGTATGTGTGTTATATGCTGTTTGTAGGGGACAGGATATCCTTTGGAGTCACTGTCCCCCTACAGTAATTAAATAAGGTAAGTGATTGCCATTTTTATGACAATCATCTACTAATGGCAGGTGTATAAAAAACCCTAAATGGAAAGAGGGAGATCCCCTCTATCCAAACTGGAGACTCACACTCCTCTATGTTTTATGGGGGATTTGGGCTCTAAAAGTACAAAGCTGCATGGATGCCCTAATTTAATGACAATTTTAAAGACTTGTAAAACATTTATTTAAATGCAATCCAGTTCGTAATTATGAAAATACATAATGATCCTTTAAAAATAGATTTAATGGCCTATAGATAATACTATCCATGTTGAACAAAGATCAAATTATGTTATTCATGCCACTCGATTGTGATAATATCATATTATTGACCCATTGTTTTAAATGCATTGTTTTATTTAAGTAAAGAAAAAATATGACTCATAAATTAATTTAATACAATAAATAAATATTCCTGTATAACTGTTTTTAAAGTTCTTGCCCGGACAATGTTGATGTTTATCCATCAAAAGCTCCTCACACGTTAATTGCACCACAGTACGGCTTGGTTATCATGAACATAATGGGCAACCAAACTTTTTTCCCTTTAATACTGTTTAGAAGTGTGGTACCTCTAATGTTTGCCAACAACTGACTGTTGAATTCCAAAAGTGTTTCCTCAAACTAGGAAGTACTAGTTGCTGTGCCCTTTCCAAACAGGCCTCTATAAGAGCATCTCTCCTCTTCAACTAAACTTCTACACTGTCACCTGTTAAGTAGGAACTCCTATCCTTGGCTTTCCACGGCTTTCCACAAGATCTGGTCTAAATTCAACCTGCCCACTCTTCTAATTTGCTAATGTTAATAACCCCTTAAGGACAAGGCCATTTTTCAATTTCTTTCCCTTAAGGACCAGGGCTATTTTTACATTTCTGGGGTGTTTGTGTTTAGCTGTAATTTCCTCTTACTCGTTTACTATACCCACACATATTATATACCGTTGTTCTCGCCATTAAATGGACTTTCTAAAGATACCATTATTTTCATCATAGCTTATAATTTACTATAAGAAATTATAAAATATGATGGAAAAAAATGAAAAACACACATTTTTTCTAACTTTGACCCCCCAAATCTGTTACACATCTACAACCTCCAAAAAACACCCATGCTAAATAGTTTCTAAATTTTGTCCTGAGTTTAGAAATACCCAATGTTTACATGTTCTTTGCTTTTTTTGTAAGTTATAGGGCAATAAATACAAGTAGCACTTTGCTATCTCCAAACCACTTTTTTTTTCAAAATTAGCGAGTTACATTGGAACACTGACATCTGTCAGGAATCCCTGAATATACCTTGACATGTATATATATTTTTTAGAAGACATCCCAAAGTATTGATCTAGGCCCATTTTGGTATATTTCATGCCACCATTTCACCGCCAAATGCGATCAAATAAAAAAAAATGTTCACTTTTTCACAAACTTTTTAACAAATATTAGGTTTCTCACTGACATTATTTACAAACAACTTGTGCAATTATGGCACAAATGGTTGTAAATGCTTCTCTGGGATCCCCTTTGTTCAGAAATAGCAGACATATATGGCTTTGGCGTTGCTTTTTGGTAATTAGAAGGCTGCTAAATGCCGCTGCGCACCACATTTGTATTAGGCCCAGCAGTGAAGGGGTTAATTAGGTAGCTTGTAGGAAGCTTGCAGGGTTAATTTTAGCTTTAGGGTAGTGTAGTAGACAACCCAAAGTATTGATCTAGGCCCATTTTGATATATTTCATGCCACCATTTCACCGCCAAATGCGATCAAATAAAAAAAATCGTTAACTTTTTCACTAACTTTGGGTTTCTCACTGAAATGATTTACAAACAGCTTGTGCAATTATGGCACAAATGGTTGTAAATGCAGACATATGGCTTTGGCATTGCTTTTTGGTAATAAAAAGGCCGCTAAATGCCGCTGCGCACCAAATTTGTATTATACCTAGCAGTGACGGGGTTAATTAGGTAGCTTGTAGGGTTAATTTTAGCTTTAGTGTAGAGATCAGCCTCCCACCTGACACATCCTACCCCCTGATCCCTCCCAAATAGCTCTCTTCCCCCACCCCACAATTGTCCCCCCCATCTTAAGTACTGCCAGTACTAAAATAAGTGTTTTTTTATTTTTTTAATTATTAAACAAAAAAAAAAAACATTCTGCTTTGTAGGATCCCCCCTTAGCCCCAACCTCCCTGATCCCCCCAAAGAGCTCTCTAACCCTCCCCCCACTAACTATTAGCCCACATTTTGGGTACTGGCAGCTGTCTGCCAGTACCCAATTTGCAATAAAATAGTATTTATTTATTTTTAACCTAACTTTTTCTGTAGTGTAGCTGCTCCCCTCCATACCCTACCCCATCCCCCTCCCAGATCACCCCCTGATCACCCCTCCTCTGCACCCACCACCCTCTCCCCGCAAAACATTTTCCCCCAGCAATTGGTCTCTGGCTAGATCGCGGGTGCGCGCGTGCACCTGCCCCTCACCTCCAGCGCACGCTCCCGGCATCAACCACAGCCGGAAGGAAGTAGTTACCTAGTGATGGGCCGCCCACCCACCTCCCTACAATGGCTCCCACCCACCAACGATTGGCACCATCACTGGCCGATGCAGAGAGGGCCACAGAGTGGCTCTCTCTGCATTGGTGTGCCTAAAAAGGTATTGCAGTGATGCCTCAATATCGAGGCATCACTGCAATACCTTGAAAGCGGCTGGAAGCGATCAGGATCGCTTCCAGCCGCTTGAAACCCTTAACGACGTACAGGGTACGTCGCTGGTCTTTAAAGACCAGCTTGTGTAAGACGTACCCTGTACGACATGCGTCATTAAGGGGTTAAACAGTCATAAGACTGGGTGGGCTCAAGCTTTATAAATTGAAAACCTATCCAGTCTTTTCAACTGGTTAACCTGATTAACCAATTAGTATTGCTAATTTATCTATAAATACAGGGGGGGCCATTTAGATATATCAGAATGTGGCAAGGATCATCATGAATAGTCTGAAAGTAAGGTAATATTAAAGGGCCATGATACCCAAATGTTGAAACACTTGAAAGTGATGCAGCATAGCTGTAAAAAACTGACTAGAAAATATCACCTGAACATCTCTATGTAAAAAAGGAAGACATTTTACCTCATTGTACACCCCATTGTAAAGGTCTTTAAGCAGTAAATCAGTATGTCCGTCCCGGGACAGGCAAGGGAGTGAGCTTTGTGCACACTCATGTTATTTCCCTATTCAGTTTAAGGAAGTTTACTATGAAATCTCATGAGGGTTAAGTGAAATCTCATGAGATCACAGTAAAAGAGTTCATGACCTCAGCGCTGTTGATGCTGATTGACTGCAGTTCATTTCTTTATATATATTTTTTCCCTGCAGCTGAAGTAAAACTTTTTACACAGAACTTACTCTGGTGAGCTGAGGAACTTGTGAGGTAAAATATCTTCCGTTTTTACAGAGAGATGCTCAGGTGATATTTTCCGGTCAGCTTTTTACAGTTATACTGCTTCAGTTTCAAGAGATTTAGCATATGAGTATTATGTCCCTTTAAGGGATCTTTTTAACTATTATTTTTTTTATTTAGTGGGATTAGTGTTGGTTGATTATTTGCAAGGGGGAGTTCAGAAAGAGCTTGCCAATGGAGTAATTCACATGGAGGGTTAGATTAGGTGTGGAGAGGTTAAAATGGGTAGATCATGCTTGGATTGTTTACAGTGGGCAAGGGACATATAGTGGATTGTTTAAAGTAAAGAGGGGTTTTAGATGGGTAGGTTCTGGTTACAATTAAAAATGTTCTGGTCTGCTGTTAGGGGTATTAATCATAGTGGGAAATGGTTGCTAGGATAGTTGTGGTGAGGGCATCTGTCAATCATTAAAATTTACTTGCATGGGGAAGATCTGTTAGAATGATTTGTGCTGAGGTGGTCATGGTTAGGGTGGGGAATTAGGTAAGTGGCAGTTTGGGTTAAGGGCCTAAAACACTGGTGCTTATCTTATATAGGTGCCAGTGTTATAGAGCTTATAGCAACCAGTCATCAAAAACCTTATACAGCATTTAGCTTTCTGTTGCTAAATAGTTGTGCTAGTATGGTTATAGGTTGTAAAATTAAGCTGGTATAAGAAAGGTGCTATCATTAGATTGTAGCAGGTTGCATATAAGTCAGGAGAGCTCAACACCCCCTCCGCATCATCATGAGTATGTTTTTAATGTGCAGAATAAATATTTTGTACAAGCTGCTATAGTGCTTGGTGTGCCAAGAATCATGTGACCGCCATGGATTAATTACGCCTGGACGGGGACATTTCCTATGGTACCTTGCTTTAGTTTTACTACACCATCAAAGTGTGTCAGTGTAGAAGAACACCACAGCTTGAGCATCCGACCTATTGGTGTAAATCATCATATTACCTAGCTTTGTGCTTACGCAGTATAAGTAAAGTTTTGTAATAATGTTTATGTGGTATTTTCTTATCTTTAATTTTTACTAATAGTACAAAAAACATTTTTTTCCATTATTTTTGTTTACCAGATCAGAGTGTAAGGCAACATATTATTCAGTTTTTCCTACTAATTATGAAATGAATCACAATCTTTCCATTATTTGTTAACGATAATGATTTTTCAAAGTTGGCTGATATTAGGGTCCATCGTAACCCTTTCGAAAATTTTCTCAAATTATTTACAAAAAAAACTTAAGACTATAATGGTGAATTTTCTGTTGATTATCATAAGAAACATTTTTTTCTAAAGATTGTGATCAACCACATTTTTGTTTTAGTGATTAACCACATTGTCAGCATGCTTTTCAAGTGATCAGAATCCAAAATGGCTTTTTTTCTGAAAAATGCCTCAGCTTCTAATGTGTTTTCAAATGTAAAAACATAAAGGAGCAATTTCTCCTTCATTTTATACTCTACAGCTGGTATAAAAAGTCATTGGGAACAAATTAAGGGGAACCCAATTTTACCCTACACTGTCCCTTTAGTTATTCTTGTACCCTATGACAGAAATGGTGAACATTCACAGTGACATTGTCTTTTGTGATAAACCATATCATTTACTTTATTATAGTGTCTGCAATACAGAGCTGGAGCGGTATATTTTTCCATTTTTTATATTTCACCATATTTTTTCTGAGGTCTTTCATCATTTTATGTAATTTTTAAACTGTGTAGTACCTGCAAAACTCTTCTGCTTCCTATTGTGTAAGCTAGTCCAAAGTGCAAGATAACAGCTGTCAAACAGCATAATTAATGATATGTGGAGTGCACTGCTTCTGTCACAGGATGTAACAATATGTACGTATCACAATGGCGGCACCCAGTATAAAGATGCAAAGCTTTACCTATTGGCTTCTGTAATGGGTTAAAATAAAAGGCTTTTTAGAGACAGCTGCCTATAATGAATGAAAAACAACAGCATTGTGAGTAAGAACCATACTACTGTATTTTTACTCAGCAATTTAATCTCTTGAAAATGAGAGTATGAAATAAAAAACAAACATTTTAAGAACGCAATTGACACATGGCTTTCCTATATGTTGTGGTCAAGATTTATGTTACTGTAAATCTCATTGCTGCACAAGATATCACATATATGGCTATTAAATATATATACAGTACATATGTAAATTACAGGACCATCCACCACCCACCATCAAAGGACCATACATTAGATTCATTAAGCCTCTCTTCATTGCTAGACCATACATTCTTATGTATATACAAAAAGGTGGTTGGCCATTTCAGTGTGTATTGCAGATACACAAAATAATTGTTGTTAAAATGCCTTACTAGCTCAGATCAATTAGAGAAACAATTATATGCTAGATTACAACTGCAACACAATCAATAGTCTCTAAGAATGATGTACAATTTGGTATCACAATTGCATGGCTAAACATTTTAACCAGAACATCTTAAAGGGATATGAAAGGAAAAAAAAATGATTGTGTGTCTTATACAGAGCATACAATTTTAAAAATGTTTCCAATTTACTTCTATTATCAAACGTGTTGAAGAGATAGAAACTGGAAAAAAATTAATAACCAACTACAACTAGCTATCCTGATGAATCCAATAGCACAAATTGGATAAAAGCATAATGATATGGTATTAAAAATCATATGTTTACAAGGTACCGCCATTTATATCATGCCTTATTGTCAGATTACCATATAGTAGACAGCATTTCGCCATTTATATCATGCCTTATAGTATCCGCACATTTGGAGCTATATTATTGATACCAAAAATGATTATTTTATAATAGACATTCGCATATATTGCATCCCAATATTATATCTCCAAATAGTTGTTATTGTTTTTATACAATTATTAATTGTTTCTACTGGTGACTAATACCATCCTAGTGATAGCATACAATATATATGAGTTCAACTATCCATACTACCGGTAGATAAATAGGATTCTACTTAACTATTTGTTCCAACTACTGAGTTGCTTCAGTTTTACTCTAGTATCACACCTGTGATACCAACTAGTGACTAGTTCTATGTGCCAATAGTGCATCGTATTACTACACCGCTTATCCCAATTTAGTTGTGTGTACAATTTATAATAATTTTTTATTGGTAATTAATACTCTCCCACCTGAGTTCTATACTATTTATTCCACTGCTGGTTTATTCGCTAGCTACCTGTGCTATGTTTATGCCCCCCCATATTACTATTATATTTGAACGTCCTAACACAGTTAGTAATCGTTATCAATAAACTACTATAATAGTAATTGTGTTTTCTCTTGTATGTTTGAGAATTCTACCACAGTATAGAAGCTACCTCATCACTCCTCTGTGCTTTTAATACACACAGTTATTTTAATCTACATTAATAAAAGCTAAGTTTTACCCCGAGTACTGGGGGATTGCATATGTTCCTTGGGAGCCCCCTGTTTAGTAGTTCACGTGTTGTGGAGTGCTATTCATGTACACACTTTTCTTTTGCTTTGCATTAGAATTTTTTTTTTCCAGTTTCTGTCTCTACTTTGTGTACAGCACCCTGATTCCTTATCACCCACATATATAAACCCTTGTTATTTACACAGGGGTACACTTCTACTAAAGAGAGCAACACGAGTAGTGCCATCATTTTCTTTCTTTTTGTCTAGTGTTGAAGAGATACCTAGGTAGATTTCTGGAAAACTACATGGCAGGAAATATTGCTGCCATCTAGTGCTCTTACAAATAAATAAGGTTATTGCAAAACTGCTGCCATATAGTGTTCCAGACAACGTACACAACTCCTGAAGCTTACATAGCCAGACAGATAGCTCAGCATGCTAAGGCACTGTGGTAGAGTTCTGTAGCAACCCAAGGGTTGCAGTTTCTTACCCCGGTGAGGTCCACTCAACCTTTCATCCTTCCAAGGTCGATAAAATGAGCAGCGCCTTAAGACCCTTACGGGTGATTAGCTGCGCTTTACAAGTACCCAATAAATACATACATACATACATACATCCCCGATTTTCAATAAAAGATACCAAGAAAATTTGATATTATAAAGTTGTTTAAAATGGTATGCTCTGTCTGAATCATGAAAATGTTTGTGTTTCATATTCCTTTAACACAACAAAACATTTTTAGAGCACCCTATACTTTTAATGGATTAGCACTCATTGCACTTGTGTTAAGACATTATGCTCAAGAGCGATCCAAAATGCTGTGTAAAATGTAGTGCTTTTTCCTGAAGTAAACCATTCTTATTAATAGTATAGCTCAGAACAACATGAGAACTCCACCACTTGTGCACCATCGGCTAAGCACCCAATCAATATCTGACATGAATTTTACTGCATGCTGACATAGAAGTCTATTATTTGAGGATTTAGCACACTCAAGCTATCCAACATGTTCAAGTGCATTTGACTATTGTTTTTAAGTGTTAAAAAAAAAAACTTTAGATTTATAAGATGAGCACAAAAAAACAGAAGGGCTACTGATTGTAGTAATGTTAACACACAATAATACAGGCCTATATGGTTTATGCCATATTTTACAAACTGATGCTTTTTAATATATAAATGACATGTTACATGTTGATGACAGAATAATACAAATATATAAGGATTTATGTTGATGACAGAATAATACAATTATGTAAGGATTTGTGTTTGTTTGTTTAGTGCCCCCCCGTGCAAGAACAATTTTGAATGAGAGGTACTAATAATTTTCTCTGACAATAGAAATATACTAGGTAACTATAGAAAACAAAAATAGAAAAAAATGCAGTATGGTCAATAGTTCTTACATCCTTTCTTCTCTCGGTGTGTGCAGTTGCCTTGGGCCCAGGCTTGTATCCTTCTGGGGCTTAGTGTAGAGAAGCTCCTCAGTCTTGATATAGTCTCTGTGAATTGTTCCAGGGAAGGGCTTTATTACTATGTAAGTCTTTTCCCTTGCTGCCCACATTCTTATTTTATGACTCCACCTTTTTTCCTGATAACCATATAGTTAATAATCTACACTCACCGGCCACTTTATTACGTACACCTGTTCAATAGTGATGTTGTGAACAGTTCGCCAGCGAATAGTTCCTGGCGAACATAGCTTGTTTGCGTTCGCCGCGGCGGGCGAACATATGCGATGTTCGATCCACCCCCTATTCGTCATCATTGAGTAAACTTTGACCCTGTATCACACAGTCTGCAGACACATTTCGGCCAATCAGCAGCAGACACTCCCTCCCAGACCCTCCCAGCTCCTGGACAGCAGCCATTTTAGATTCATTCTGATCCTGCATTCTTAGTGAGAGGAGGGATAGTGTAGCTGCTGCTGATTTTATAGGGAAATTGATAGCTAGGCTAGTGTATTCAGTGTCCACTACAGTCCTGAAGGACTCATCTGATCTCTGCTGTAAGGACAGCACCCCAAGGGCTAGAACATCTTTTTTTTTTTTTTTTTTGCCTTTGTAATTTTGACTATGAAACATCAGTCTGCTAGTGTAATCTAATTGCAGTTGCCTGCCTGCAGTGCCACCACTCATATCTGTTGTAACAGTAGTGTAAATTTTGTAAAAAAAAACTTTTGACTGTGAAACATCAGTCTGCTAGTGTAATCTAATTGCAGTTGCCTGCCTGCCAGCGTGTGTGCCAGGCCCACCACTTATATCTGTTGTAACAGTAGTGTAAATTTAAGAAAAAAAAAAGTGATTGCACGCACAGTGACATCAGTGAGGACAAGGAACGGGACATGTCTAGCTTGGTATCCAACCTTGTGCAAATGGGGAGTTTGCGGTTGTGCAATTGGACTGCTTGCGGTTGTTTGTGGTGCGTTAAACGGGGAGTTTGGTATGTCACTGTGAAGGGGGTGTAACCCTTACACTACCTGAACGATACAACATCATACCTGATGTTTTAAAGCACGTTATTCCAAACAATTTAGGAATTTTAGGTGATTTATGCCCTTTATGGATTAAAAACAGACTCTGCATCAACTATGTAATTTTCCATGGGAGTTTTGCCATGGATCCCCCTCCGGCATGCCACAGTCCAGGTGTTAGTCCCCTTGAAACAACTTTTCCATCACTTTTGTGGCCAGAAAGAGTCCCTGTGGGTTTTAAAATTCGCCTGTCTATTGAAGTCAATGGCGGTTCGCCCATTGGCGAACTTTTGTGGAAGTTTGCGTTCGCTATTCGCGAACGCAAAATTTTAGGCTTGCGACATCACTACTGTTCAATTGCTTGGTAACACAAATTGCTAATCATCCAATCACATGGCAGCAACTCAATGCATTTAGGCATCTAGAGGTGGTAAAGACGACTTGCTGAAGTTCAAACTGAGCATCAGAATGGGGAAGAAAGCGTATTTAAGTGACTTTGAGTGTGGCATGGTTGTTGGTCTGAGTATTTCAAAAACTGCTGATCTACTGGGATTTTCACGCACAACCATCTCTAGGGTTTACAGAGAATGGTCCGAAAAAGAGAAAATATCTAGTGAGCGGCAGTTGTGTGGATGAAAATACCTTGTTGATGTCAGAGGTCAGAGGAGAATGGGCAGACTGGTTCAAGATGATAGAAAGGCAAAAGTAACTCAAATAACCCCTTGTTACAACCAAGGTATGCAGAATACCATCTCTGAATGTACAACACGTTGAACCTTGAAGCAAATGGGCTACAGCAGCAGCAGACCACACCAAGTGCCTCTCTTGTCAGCTAAGAACAGGAAACTGAGGCTACAATTCGCACAGGCTCACCAAAATTGAACAATAGAAGATTGGAAAAACGTTGCCTGGTCTAATGAGTCTCGATTTCAGCTGCAACATTCATATGGTAGGGTCAGAATTTGGCGTAAGCAACATGAAAGCATGGATCCATCCTACCTTGTATCAATGGTTTAGACTGGTGGTGGTGTAATGGTGTGGGGGGATATTTTCTTGGCACACTTTGGGTCCCTTAGTACCAATTGAGCATCGTTGAAATACAATGGGCTACCTGAGTATTGTTGCTGACCAAGTCTATCCCTTTATGACTACAGTGTACCCATCCTCCGATGGCTACTTCCAGCAGGATAATGCACCATGTCACAAAGCTCAAATCATCTCAAACTGGTTTCTTGAACATAACAATGAGTTCACTGTACTCCAATGGCCTTAACAGTCACCAGATCTCAATCCAATAGAGAACCTTTGGGATGTGGTGGAACAGAAGATTCGCATCATGGATGTGCAGCCGACAAATCTGCAGCAACTGCATGATGCTATTATGTCAATATGGACCAAAATGTCTGAGGAATGTTTCCAATACCTTGTTGAATCTATGCCACAAAGAATTAAGGCAAAAGGGGTCCAACCTGGTACTAGCAAGGTGTAGCTAATAAAGTGGCCGGTGAGTGTATAGCTTGATGTTGTTAAAATTAATTTGATGGGGCTACTAAAAAATGTGTGTTCCCTACTGAATCTTAAGAGTATTGTGTGTTGTATAGATAGTGTAACTCAAACTCAATGTAGGGGATATACAGCTAGTAATTCCTCACACAATATATATATATATATATATATATATATATATATAACAACATTTTAAATTAGGGGGAGATAAAAGGCGAGTTTAAAATCCTCCACTACGCACAAAATATAGAAAAAATAACTCATTGTGTAGTTCATTAACAAATCTAGACAGGCCCAGAGGCTTGTTTTCCCACAGAAAACCTCTGAATTACATTGTTTCCAATGCAGCAAATGATTCTGGGTAAGATATGCAAATTAAGTACACAATGACACACCATTTTACTTCAGTCTGCTTTTCAGCAGGTTCCCTTTACGCCAAAGTATCGCTGTTCACACAGCTTATAAACTTAGCTAGGGTTAATGCTGTGATTCATAACCATCCCAAAACAGACTGTTTCATGGTTATTGCCACTCATCAGCTGAGAGAAGGTTAGAATCACTGCTGGGTGAAGTTGATTCCAGGCAGAATACAACAACATTTTAAATTAGGGGGAGATATGCAAATTAAGTACACAATGACACACCTTTTTACTTCAGTCTGCTTTTCAGCAGGTTCCCTTTACGTTGTTATGTTATTGTATTCTGCCTCGAATCAACTTCACCCAGCAGTGATTCTAACCTTCTCCCAGCTGATGAGTGGCAATAACCATGAAACAGTCTGTCCTGGGATGGTTATGAATCACTGCACTAACCCTAGCTAAGTTTATAAGCTGTGTGAACAGCGATACTTTGGCGTAAAGGGAACCTGCTGAAAAGCAGACTGAAGTAAAAAGGTGTGTCATTGTGTACTTAATTTGCATAGCTTACCCAGAATCCTTTGCTGCATTGGAAACAATGTAATTCAGAGGTTTTCTGTGGGAAAACAAGCCTCTGGGCCTGTCTAGATTTGTTAATGAACTACACAATGAGTTATTTTTTCTATATTTTGTGCGTAGTGGAGGATTTTAAACTCGCCTTTTATCTCCCCCTAATTTAAAATGTTGTTGTATTCTGCCTGGAATCAACTTCACCCAGCAGTGATTCTAACCTTCTCCCAGCTGATGTGTGGCAATAACCACGAAACAGTCTGTCCTGGGATGGTTATGAATCACTGCACTAACCCTAGCTAAGTTTATAAGCTGTGTGAACAGCGATGCTTTGGCGTAAAGGGAACCTGCTGAAAAGCAGACTGAAGTAAAAAGGTGTGTCATTGTGTACTTAATTTGCATAGCTTACCCAGAATCCTTTACTGCATTGGAAACAATGTAATTCAGAGGTTTTCTGTGGGAAAACAAGCCTCTGGGCCTGTCTAGATTTGTTAATGAACTACACAATGAGTTATTTTTTCTATATTTTGTGCGTAGTGGAGGATTTTAAACTCGCCTTTTATCTCCCCCTAATTTAAAATGTTGTTGTATTCTGCCTGGAATCAACTTCACCCAGCAGTGATTCTAACCTTCTCCCAGCTGATGAGTGGCAATAACCATGAAACAGTCTGTCCTGGGATGGTTATGAATCACTGCAATAACCCTAGCTAAGTTTATAAGCTGTGTGAACAGCGATACTTTGGCGTAAAGGGAACCTGCTGAAAAGCAGACTGAAGTAAAAAGGTGTGTCATTGTGTACTTAATTTGCATATCTTACCCAGAATCCTTTGCTGCATTGAAAACAATTTAATTCAGAGGTTTTCTGTGGGAAAACAAGCCTCTGGGCCTGTCTAGATTTGTTAATGAACTACACAATGAGTTATTATATATATATATATATATATATATATACACATACATACATACACACACACACACATACATACACACACACAGTATGCATACATATGTAGTATAGTACATATATATCACATAAAAACACACATATGCCTTTAGGTATATTGCCTTTAAAAAATGTTACACTTGTATTTTACTCTGCTTTTCAGTTATCAAGCAACATTCTTATTAATAAAGAGTGGGATGGCACATTCCAAGAGAGATAGTGCTACACAGTGTGGGAATATTTGCTTGTTATGCTCATTTTAAATTATTTAATGTTTCTAGGGTCTTATCCCAAGTGTGCCACTTAAAGTGAATGTAAATTTTGATGCTAAAGTGCCCGGTTTTAAAAAGTTCGATTAAAAACAGGGGCACTTTAATTCATCAAAATTTACATTTCAGAGTGGATATCCGGTATTATAACCTCAGGGAGAAAGTTTTCATTTGTGTTCATTTATAAAAGATATTACAAATAGCCAGTAGTATTTTTGGTCCCTGGGGTGGAGCATCTTGGAAAACAGGGTGAGCCAGTACTGCACTCCACATTTTAAGAGCAGCACACCAGGTTGGAAATCCAGGCCATGAGTTTAATGAAACCTTCAAATTATCCTCACCTGAGAGTATTGATTAGCAGAGGAAGAGACACACAAGTAAAAGGCAGAGGGTGAAACTGCAGGGTTTTTCCAGAGTAAGGAACATTGTCTCAAAGAAATCTATGTAAGGCCCCCAGAACGGCAGTAGAAATACCCTAGTATAAAGCAGGGACATTTTCCCAAATCAAACTAGTTAAAGCGTATCACTGCGGAGGGTCCTCTGTACATAACATTATATAGCTAGCTATAATTGTATGTGGAACAAATTTCACACACACACAAAGGCTATCTGTATGATTAACCGCAGTACTTCTAGTATCAAATATGGGACGTTCCAGAGAATTTATGCTACCGTCATGCAATATACAAGGACAGAAAGCTCAATCAATAATAAGAGGCTAGTTATAATGCTATGGGGAACATATTTCACACATACAGGTAGCTCACATCAGGTAATGGTCGCCTGATGCGCATTTCGCTGTAGCTTTTTCAAAGGCGAACAGGATTCAGGCAAGTCCTACCCTAATAAAGAGTATAGCAACCAATCAGTGTGAGGATGTGAGATACACCCAATGACAACCTATCCGATAGTCAATGGACCGGATTGGTCTGCCCGGTCATGTGACTGGTTCATATGTACATGACGATGGTGATGCCAGGCTCCAGTAAACGCCCATCGCTTGTTATTGGATGCAAAGCGTGGGTGTGTTTCAAAGAAGTAAACAGATAAAAGACAAGGAATAAGCATAAATATCATATACCTAAAAAAACGCAATCAATTGATCAACTTAGTAGTATACAACTAAGATCTGCCATTCTGTAAGGTCTGTAGAAATAATTATTTAGTGTTTAATTTGTTGGCTACGGATTAAGTGACCAACTAATTTTGTTTAATTTTTCTGTGAAAGCTAGTGCTCAAAAGAGGTAGGATCTATTTTGTTTATCCAAGATTTATTACCTGTACAAATAGTACAGATAAGATATGCCATTGTCCCATATGGTGGTGATTGTGGGCCCAACACTAAGGGGACGATTTACCAATGCCTGGCGGACATGATACGATGTAACGTATCATGTTTGCCAGACATCGCTGAATGCTGAATGCATACGCTGTCTGCATTTAACATTGCACAAGTAGTTCTTGTGAACTGCTTGTGCAATGCCGCCCCCTGCAGATTCACAGCCAATCATCCGCTAGCAGAGGGTGTCAATCAACCAAATCATATAGGATCGTTACTATATTGCCAATTAGTATCTATATATTCAGTTTAACATTTTTTAACCAACAATTTGGTTTTGCTAAAATGGTGTTCTCTGTAAATATGTTGTTTTCTGACCATTACTTATCTCTGACTGATCTTAGTTGTACACTACTAAGGTGATCATTGATTGCGCTCTTTTAGGTATATGATAGTTACACTTAATCCTTGTCTTTGATCTGTTTACTTCTTTGAAACACACCCACGCTTTGCATCCAATAAAAAGTGATGGGCGTTTACTGGAGCCTGACGTCACCATCGTCATGTACATATGACCCGGTCACATGACCGGGCGGACCAATCCGATCCATTGACTATCAGATAGGTTTTCATGGGGGTGTATCTCACATCCTCACACTGATTGGTCACTATACACTTTATTAGGGTAGGACTTACCTGAATCCTGTTCGCCTTTGAAAAAGCTACAGCGAAATGCACATCAGGCGACCGTTACCTGATGTGAGCTGCCTGTATGTGTGAAATAGGTTCCCCTTACCATTATAACTAGCCTCTTATTATTGATTGAACTTTCTGTCCTTATATATTGCATGATGGTAGCATAAATTCTCTGGAACAGTGTCCCATACTTGATAATAGAAGTACTGCGGTTAGTCATACAGACAGCCTTTGTATGTGAGAAATTTGTTCCACATCCAATTATAGCTAGCTATATAATGTTATGTACAGGAGACCCTCCACAGTGATACTCTTTAAGTAGTTTGTCCCTGCTTTATAATAGGGTATTTCTACTCCCATTCTGGGGGTCTTACCCATTGATTATCTATATAGCCTATTATATGGCAGTCTTGCATAGGTCCGATCTGTGCCATTTTTAATATTGTATATGCATGTTTGTTATGTGTAATTCCGTGTTTTAGGGAATTTTTATTATAATTTAATAAGTTGTATTTTATATACTTCTTTTCCTACCCCTTCATAAAGTCACTAACAAGTAAATGCTTCCATTGGTGCTTCCTTTTCTTTCTTTTGATTTAGGATTGATGTCCGCAACCTCAGAGCAGGCGGACGAGTTAAGGAGTAGCAGTCTTAAGACCGATGCTTATTAACTGCTGTTACCGGCGAGCCTGATGGTTCGCACTGAAACCGGTGCATAAGGGGCCATTCAGCCCTTGATAAATCAGCCCCTAATAGTCTGTAAAGTCAAATTAAGACACTGCTGGAAAAATGGAGTACATTGTTAAAGCCCTACAGCAGCTGTGCAGCAGGAAACTAATGCTACTTAACAAGGAAGCATTGCAGCAACTGGTGATTACACAAAAAGAAAATACATACGCTTTGATCAAGCAAGCTGTGACAGCCCAGGCTGAAGCACATCTCATGCTCAGGGAGGAGCAGCAAAATGTTAGTCATGCCATGCAACAAGAAATACAAGTCCTTATTGAGAAGCTGGCCAGGAACACCACAGAAGCACCACAAAGTCTGAAGGGGCTGAGAGTGAGGAACTACGTACAAAAGATGGTGGCTACAGATTATGTGGAAGCATACCTGAAAGGCAAGGATGACCTGTGGCTGAATGGGCAAGTCTCCTTGCATCTTTCACTCCTGGTCCTATAATCCAAATAAAAGCAGTACAGTCAGAGATGTTTGGCACTGCATTAAACCTTGCACATAGTCATGTTCTTGGTGGTCACCTGGTAACCTAGGGGTTGAAAAAATAAGAAAGAAAATTCTCAGAAGGTTCTATTGGCCAGGGGTAATGACACTTATAACTAATGTTCCTCTTATCCTGAATGCCAGTTAACTGCCCCATTTTACAGTATACTGTAGCCCATTAGTACCTTTACCTGTAATTGATGTCCCATTTGAATGCATTGGTATGGATTTTGTGGGCCCTCTAATCACGCCTGCTAGAGGGTATCAGTACTTATTAGATTCTGCTACCCATTACCTAGAATTTCAGCACAAGGTATTGCTAAAGAACTGATGTTAATGTTCAACCAAGTTGGGATTCCCAAAGAGATAATGACAAATCATGGTGCTCCTTTTATGTACAGGGTCACAAAATAACTATGTAATCTCCTTCACATAAAGGATCTGAAAACTTCAATGTATCACTCACAAACAGATGGCCTAGTTGAACAGTTTAATAAAACTAAAAGTTTGTGCATTTAAACCAGGTGACAAGGTACTGGTTTTGGTCCCCAAAGTAGAGAACAAACTTCTGGCAATCTGGCTTGGGCCAAATGAAATAACGGAAAGAGTGAGGCGAATTATAAAGTCAGACAGCCAGGCAGACTAAAAAAGGTTCTAGATAATATAAATAAATATTATAGGTTTATAGATGACCTGTTATTCATCTGGTAAGGTGACTTTGAGGAGGCAGAGAAATTTGTTGAACATTTAAATCGTAATACATTCAATCTCAAATTTACTAAAGTGATATCAGAAAATAGTATAAACTTCTTAGACCTAACTCTATATATTGGAAATTCAAACAGAATCTGTGTTAAGAACTACAGAAAAGAAACAGATAGGAACAACTTTCTTAGTGCAAATAGTGGCCATCTAATGAGGTGGATCCAAAATGTACCGTTAGGCCAATATCAACGCCTCAAAAGAAACTGTACTGAGCAATCTGATTTTGTTAGTGAAGCAAATATCCTAACAAAGAAGTTTAGGGATAAGGGCTACAAAGAAGAATGGCTGACAGAGGCCATGAGGAAAACTGATCTAATATCTCGGGAACAGTTATTAATTCCAAAAAATAATAATAATACCAAAAAAAACAACTTTGGAGAGGAACCTTTATTTATAACAACTTATTCTGAGGGGTCTGACCAAATTCGAAAGATTCTAAATAAAAATTGGAACATTTTAAAACAAGATCCAATACTATGCCCTTTATTAGGGGAAAAGCCCAAACTGGTATTCAGAAAAAATAGGGATTTAAAACAGTTTTTAGCACCCTCAAGATTAAAGGAAATTCAGAGAACAACTCCGAATCCTAATTGGATGATTCCCAAACAGGGTATGTTTAAATGCAGGAAAAGAGACTGTAGCATGTGCCCACATGTATTACAGTCTAAATCTTTTTTCAATGCAAAAGGGGATATCAGTTATGAAATGAAGTATAGGTGCACATGTGAATCTACTTATGTGGTGTACCAACTAGTCTGTCCATGTAATAAAATCTATTTGGGTAGAACTAAAAGGAAAATAAAAACTAGATTTTGGGAACATAAAAATAATATCTTAAAGGGAGTAGTCAAACACAGTGTAGTAGACCATTTTAGAGAATTTCATTCAAGTAATCCTGAAGAATTAAGAATTACAGTCATCGACTGGGTACCTCACAAGGTAGAAGGAATTAATCGCCTTACCAAATTAAGAAGGAGAGAGACTTTTTGGATTACGGAGCTAAAAAGTCTCCATCCAATGGGTCTAAATATTGATTTAGATTTAGCAGCCTTTACATGAATAATAAAGGTAAAGTCTTTACAGAAAAATCTTTCAAGAAAAATAAACAAGCGCATACTTTATAAAAAATTATTTAACAAATAAAAAATAAAAAACAAAAGATCTAGAGAAACAGGTGATTAATCAGGAAGGTAACAATTGTATCCGCAATAATAAGTTCATTATTTAAATTTATTTTCTATAATCTGATAAATCAATTGAAGGTTTCTTTTTATATATACAATAGTTTTTTTTATATATACAATAGTTTTTTATTAAAATATAGGCATCTGTTTCAGAGGTATATACATATCAAACATGCTCTTGAGTATATATATATATGTATTTGAATTTTTTTTATTAACTGTTCTTTTACTATTTTTAACTATTTTTAACTATTTGATTCAATGTAAAAAGATAGGATAAAACAAAGGGAGCATTAGGACCCAGTAGAATCTTATACCTGTACCTGTATCAGATCTATGGTCAGGTAACATCCGGTTTAGGAGTTTAAAAGTTTGAAATCTAGACCACATTGACAGTCAAGCAAAGGAGTGAAATACCCCTGATGAAGTTTGCACGCTTGCAAAAGAAACGCGTTGGGTTAAAAACAGGACAAACCTTTGATAGGTCCTGAAGCACCGTACCACAGCGACGAGCAAAGAAAGAGTACCTAAGCCGCTCTCGTTGGAGAACACCATACGCTGTTAGGAGAGAACAGCTGAGGCAGCAAGACTGTGTGAGCAGTATTTAAACACAGAACTCTGAACTTACACGCTGTCAGTGGTAAAACGGACATTTACTGAAGACAATCATCATTTTTTAAAGGCACATGTAACACTACTATCTTGTAAGTGTATACTTTTACTTTTTGCGCACAATAAATTGTTGTAAAAAAGCTACCTTGATTCGGTGGGCGCTGTGTGTTTTCTATTTCATTTCAGCTGTTTAAAAAAGGTTCAAGGTTAAGGTTAAACTTACTTAAACCCTGGATAGAGAGGGAGTTGCTTGTTACTGAGATAGCATCAGACTTTCCCTTAACCCTTTGAGTGCTAAGCTGAATTTAATTTTTTTCTGTTTTTTTACTATTTAAAAAAAAATTGACTTTTCCCCCCCTCCAGATCCCCAAGACTTATACCGAAAGGTTAGGCGATTACCTTTCCAACGGCGGGTCTTGGGGGTCTGTAGCTGCTTAGATGCCTGAGATACAAGCTTCTAAGCAACATACCCCCTTTCCCTATACTTTGTATTGTTAATTTTAAATAAAGTTGCGCAGTGACGTCATCACGCATGATGTCACTGCACATAACGGGAAGCCCTGGCGATGCCTGTCACTATACAGGCCCGATCACCGGGTTGGGAGTCGGTAGGAGCCCCCAGATTGCTAAAAAGGTGGTTGAGTGCTAGCGACGGCTCTAAGCACTCAAAGGAAAAAAATGACCTTAACCCCTTAGTGACCAGACCATTTTTCAATTTTCTTACCATTAAAGGGACACTGAACCCAAATTTTTTATTTCGTGATTCAAATAGAGCATGCAATTTTAAGCAACTTTTTAATTTACTCCTATTATCAATTTTTCTTCGTTCTCTTGCTATCTTTATTTGAAAAAGAAGGCATCTAAGATTTTTTCTTGGTTCAGAACTCTGGACAGTACTTTTTTATTGGTGGATGAATTTATCCACCAATCAGCAAGAACAACCCAGGTTGTTCACCAAAAATGGGCCGGCATCTAAACTTACATTCTTGCATTTCAAATAAAGATACCAAAAGACTAAAGAACATTTGATAATAAGAGTAAATTAGAAAGTTGCTAAAAATGTCATGCTCTATCTGAATCACAAAAGACAAAAATTGGGTTCAGTGTCCCTTTAAGGACCAGGGCTGTTTTTACATTTCTGTGGTGTTTGTGTTTAGCTGTAATTTTCCTCTTACTCATTTAGTACCCAAACATATTTTATACCTTTTTTCTCGCCATTAAATGGACTTTTTAAAGATACCATGATTTTCATCATATCATATAATTTACTATAAAAATATATATTAAATATGATGAAAAAATTGAGAGAAAAAAAAACACTTTTTCTAACTTTGACCCCCAAAATCTGTTACACATCTACAACCACTAAAACACACCCATGTTAAATAGTTTCTAAATGTTGTCCTGAGTTTAGAAATACCCAATGTTTACATGTTATTTGCTTTTTTTGCAAGTTATAGGACAATAAGTACAAGTAGCACTTTGCTATTTCCAAAAAATGTTTCAAAATTTGCGAGTTACATTGTACCACTGATATCTATCAGGAATCCCTGAATAACTGTATACATGTATATATTTTTTTTATTAGAGAACCCACAGTATTTATCTAGGCCCATTTTGTTATATTTCATGCCACCATTTCACTGCCAAATGCGATCAAATAAAAAAAAAAATAGTTAACTTTTTCAAAAACTTTAGCTTTCTTACTGAAATTATTTTCAAACAGATTGTATTGTATAGCTGCGCACCACACTTGTATTATGACCAGCAGTGAAGGGGTTAATTAGGTAGCTTGTAGGGTTAATTTTAGCTTTAAAAAAATAATAGAAAAGAGAGAGTAGTAAATATTGCTGATATTGCTTTCCGGTGCTTCCCTTATATAATGATTACAGCAAATGACAAGAAAGATATATATTCAGGACATATAATACTGTCCTAAAAATAGGAAGCGAAAAAATATAAAAATAAGCACACGGAATAGACTTTTGAAAAAAGTTTAATCAATATCCCAAAACAATCAAGAAAATCACCTGTTTGTGCCTAGCAGCACCACATGAAGTAAAAACATAAACACATAAAACGGTATGAGCAATCGTTATCAGTACTCCCTATTGCTAAGCATACGTATGCAAGTAAATAGATTAACCTAGTGCACTTTAATCATGCAAAGTTGCCATCTTGTATCATACAATGGTATATACATAATACACTTTTAAGATATACTCAAAAGCGGACCACAGATTCAACTGCGCACAAGGTCCTATAAAGAAGTACAGTCTTCTGTACTTTAAGGTTTCAAGACAGACTCGTGTCAATAAGTTGAAAGATTCGACCGCAGCAGTTCAGCTGCACTCAAGGTCATATAGCCACAGTACAGTTACATGATATACTTGCACTTATCTTCTTCGATAACGTGTTGTATCAGAGTTACTGCTTGCCTACTGTGTCCTCATTGGGCGTTTTCCAGCCGTGTGACGTTTCCAAAAGAGGAGTGGCTATGTTGTCATAGAGGTCCGTGAGTGGTTACCGGCAAGATGGACCAGTCCAAATTGGCCAGACAAAGTCCCAGCTGAAAACAGCAACGTATTAGATGCAATTCGAAGCCATAAGAAAGTAGCAATAATTACCACAATGTACCGTCTTTTAGTATGGTTAAGCATGCTCTCTTTAAAGCGGGTCCACAGATTTACAATTAAAAAATAATTTTATATCATAAACCTTATATGAAAAAGAAAATAGTTTAATGCTATCCATGTGGTCACAGTACACACAGTGTCCACATGGAAAGCTGCCTTTTATTCCCCTATCCTTACGCAGCCAGTCTGAATTAGAGGGTCCTCTAGAGAACTGGCTTTTAACTAATTTATCTCTTAATCTCAGGGCTTTTTTGGCCACCATCAGGGGTCCATCACCTACCACATTTTTAATTTTATCATCCAGAGTAAGGATATGCCAGTTTCTTTTCATTGCTGACCTGATACTGTCCCATTGATTATTAAAGTTAGAAATTAATCTAATCTGACCTTTATCTATGTCACGGAGGCCAGACATCTAAGGCTACCCCCCACCCCCCTACAACCTCACCCCTGTTTCTCAGTGGTTTTGGGCTCCTCAGAGCAACCACAATCTTTGGAAGCTTTTGTTTGTATGGTTTTGTGTTCCAAACTTGATTAGAGAAGAACTGGTCTATGACCTGGAAACTCTCCTAGGCTGGCTGGGCTCCTGGAATTCTCGGTCGGCTGCCTCACAACGGACACCCGCCTAACCCCTCTCAGGCTGTCCGGGCTCCTGGAACTCCCGGTCGGTCACAGGACAGCAGGACACCCGCTAACTTTACCCCTGGTCGCACCAGCAACCATGTGCCCCAAAGCTCCGCTCTATTGGGGATTTGTAGCCCCTAGGGAGGACAAGAGGTGGGGGAATTACCGGAGGGGAGCTGCTTTGGGAACCGGGGGTTTTGGACACCCTACCCCCATAACTTCAATGGGCTGTATCTCTGGTCCCCAATAACGAATCACGCCACTTTTTGGACTGCTGCATCTGGGGACCAAGAGCTTTCAAATGACACCCTGGAAGTGCCACCAATCCCCCGGGATCACCCCAAAACCGTCACCACTGTTTCCTGGGATTCTGTGGGACTATGGTTGCTATGGAGGTGCCGGTCTGTCTGGAGGGGCGGGAATGTCGGGAAAACTGTGGCATTGTCTCCCTGTTTTATCAAGATGTGTGTGTGTATAAAAGATGTGTGTTTGTCCCAATAAAGTCAGTTCTTGTTTCACCTGAATGCTAGTCTGTCTACTTATTTGGGTGGGCTCCAGCTAGAATCATTTTCCTGGGCTACATAGCAGCATGTTCCATGAAGAGGAAGGACCCTCAGGCAGAGCTACCCAGTCTGGGTAGCCGGAGTCTGCCACAGGGTGGGACCCTGAGTACTGGTGCTGTCAGGCATCAGGGGTGGCTACAGGCTGTGGTCACTTGCCAGCTACATAGCTGCAGTCGGCAGGGAGGAAGCAGGACCCGTTTGGCGGAGCTACCCAGTCGGGGTGTCCGTCACATTGGCTGGCAGTGGTGGGATCTGCTTCTTCCACACGATTCCTGCTGACAGAGAAGGGCCTCAGTAGCTGGTAACTATGGAAGCCGAGTACCTAAGGAGAGTACAGGAGGCACTGACCCAGCTGGACGGTCCTGGTTCTGAACTGGACCAGCTGAGCTGCAGGAGCATTGTCTGCCGGCAACTATGGAGGGAGAGACTTCAACAAGAAAAGGATTGTGATGGAAAGGTCCTCCCCACAGATGATGAGAGGTACTGGGTCCGGTGGGACTTGCGAGTGCTTTCCCTGGGAGAGCAGCCCATGGAGGAATGGCTATCGGAACTAGATTGACTGGTCCGGGCAGAGATGTGGGTGGAGGACGGCTACCAGGACCTCCGATGGCTCGCTATGCAAGCACGGCCATGGCTGGAGGATTGCTCCCCCACAGAGGGCTTTGGCGGCCCTGGGTTACTTTTTGAAAAGTTGACAGAAGACCCAGAATTTGGGAGTGGGGCGAAACTGAGAGTAAAGAACATTGGCCTCTCCCAGAAACAGCTGTTGGATCTCTCGGGGGTACACTGGCTGGTATCCGATATGGTATTGCTTATTGTCCAAGAATGGGAACTGGAAAAGGCATACAAGAGGCTGCTAGACTGAGTTCTGCAGCATGCCACGGAGTCTGCATGGAGCTGTGGTGCAGCACTCTGGGAATCATGTAGGTTGGCCTCAGAGGAGTGGTAACAGAGCATAAGAGACAACGAGCTGCTAGATACAGATCAGCAGCCTGGCCCCAAGCTTATAGACTTGGACAAGGGAGCCACCCCAGCAGAAGCGCTGGCAACAGGGCAGAGAGCCGCCGGTCTCTACCCAGCACCTGTAACAGCTCCAGGAGACCAGGGAGAGGAGGAAGTCGTCCTCCCTCCCCTTACAGAGAACCCCTTGCAGGGAGAGATGGATGTCGATAACTCTCCTCAACAGCAGAACCCCTTCCCAGGAGAGGAGACAGTCGGTCTCTATCCCCAGCAGCAGAGCCAGGAGCAGGGAGAGGAGACAGATGGTCTCTCTCCCCAGCGGCAGAGCCATCCCCTGGGAGCGGAGGTAGTCTTCCTCCCTCCCCTTACAGAGAACCCCTTGCAGGGAGAGATGGATGTCTATAACTCTCCCCAGCAGCAGAACCCCTTCCCGGGAGAGGAGACAGTCGGTCTCTCTACCCAGCGGCAGAGCCAGGAGCCGGTAGAGGAGACCATCGGTTTTTCTCCCAAGTGGCAGAACCATCCCCTGGGAGTGGAGGTAGTCGTCCTCCCTCCCCTTACAGAGAACCCCTTGCAGGGAGAGATGGATATCGATAACTCTCCCCAGCAGCAGAACCCCTTCCTGTGAGAGGAGACAGTTGGTCTCTCTCCCCAGCAGCAGATTCATCCTTCGGGAGTGGAGGTAGTCATCCTCCCTCCCCTTATAGAGAAGCCCTTGCAGGGAGAGACGGGTATCGATATCTCTCCCCAGCATGCAAATCCCTTTCTGGGAGAGGAGACAGTTGGTCTCTCTCCCCAGCAGCAGAAACCCGTACAGGGAGCAGAGACAGCCGGTCTCCCTCCCCAGCGGCAGCACAGTTTCCCATGGAGCGGAGGTAGCAGACCTCCCTCCCCAACAGTAGATCTCCTCGGAAGAAGAGACAGATGGTCTCTCCCCTCAGTAGCTTGGCAGGGTCTCTACCATTTTCTTGTCCCGGAGTATTTCTCACCGGGGACAGGCGTTGCATTAGGCAAGGAGGATAAAAGCTTATATAGTTGGTGCCACATGTTTGGGCACCCGAGCTTTGCCTGCCCCACCAAGGAGCAACCTCCCCGTCCGGTCTGGGGTGGGAATACAGCTGGGAAACCGCCACTTGCTTTGTTTGCAGGTGGGTCAGCCGGTACTAAACAGAGTATCACAGAGAGAGGCAGTGTGGCCATGGAACTTAAGGACCCTGGAACTTTTGGGACAGCAATTGTTTTGGAGCCGGCCTTGGCATACTTGTTTGGGACTTTGCCTTATGTGACTATCCCAGCGCCCAGGGTATAAATGCCAGCCAGAACCCCCCAGGATGCCCCAAGCTCTGGAGAGATGGGATCACCTCTCCCAGCAACCAAGAAGTGGAGGCCACCATCGGACAGCCCCAGGCCAACCCGTTAAGGGCCTAGCCGGGTCTGCTGAACTGGAGGGGGGGGAAAGCTTTTGTTTGCATGGTTTTGTGTTCCAAACTTGTTTAGAGAAGAGCTGGTCTATGACCTGGAAAACCCTCCTAGACTGGCTGGGCTCCTGGAACTCCCGGTTGGCTGCCTCACAACGGACACCCGCCTAACCCCTCTCAGGCTGTCCGGGCTCCTGAAACTCCCGGTCGGCCACAGGACAGCAGCTTTTTGGACTGCGGCATCTAGGTACCGAAAGCTTTCAAATGACACCCTGGAAGTGCTGCCGCTCCCCAGGTATCACCCCAAAACCATCACCACTGTGTCCTGGGATTCTGTGGGACTATGGTTGCTATGGAGGCGCCGGTCAGTCTGGAGGGGCGGGAATGGTGGGAAAACTGTGGCATTGTCTTCCTGTTTTATCAAGATGTGTGTATAAAAGATGTGTGTTTGTCCCAATAAAGTCAGTTCTTGTTTCACTTGAATGCTAGTCTGTCTAGTTATTTGGGTGGGCTCCAGCTAGAATCACTTTCCTGGGTAACATAGCAGCCTGTTCCAGGCAGAGGAAGGACCCTCAGGCAGAGCTACCCAGTCTGGGTAGCCGGAGTCTGCTACAGGGTGGGACCCTGAGTATTGGTGCTGTCGGGCATCAGGGTGGCTACAGGCTGTGGTCACTTGTCAGCTACATAGCTGCAGTCAGCAGGGAGGAAGCAGGACCCGTTTGGTGGAGCTTCACAGTCGGGGTATCCATCACAATCTATTTTCTTTTTATCTCTATATAAGAGATCATCTCTGGACTTATTTCTTGCTCTCCAGAGGGATGTCTTAAGACATTTATTCGAGTAGCCCCTCTTCAGGAACCTCTCTTTCATCATAGAAGCATGATGGTCAAATTTAGAAAGAAAGGAACAATTTGATGGAGAAACTGTCCATACGGAATTGCCTCTCTTAAGATGTTCCGGATGTCCACTCCTCGCATGTAATATATTAGTGGCATTACTTTTCCTATTATTCTCGGTGACAATAGTCATACCCTCTTTTCTGAGAGTTAAATCTAGAAAGGCTAACTCTTTTGCATTAGTATTTGAGGTTAGGAGGATGTTCTTGTCATTGTGATTCAGTATAGACACAAATTCATCCACTGCCCCATCCCAAAGGACAAGAACAACGTCCACATATCTTACCTACATTAGCACCTTCTCATCAAAAATGCTACTGTGGTGTTCAAAAATATCAAACAATTCCCATGCCCCCAAATGGAGGCATGCATATGTGGGGGCACATATCGCCCCCATCACTGTCCCTCGTAGTTGATGGTAAATTTGTCCGTCAAAAGTAAATACATTGTTATGAAGAATAAATTTTAATAAGGAAATTAAAAAATCTGTATGTTCCTTGTAGGTAGGACCCCTCGTCTCAAGGAATCTCCTAATTGCTGTGAGGCCTACTTGATGGGGGATAGAAGAATATAGACCTTCCACATCCAGTGATGCCAGAATGGTCTTCTCACTCACTACTACCCCATCTAGTTTCCTTAATAGGTCAGCCGTATCTTTTACATATGACGCTAGGCATTTCTGTGCATTACATAATAGCAAAGTTGAGTCCTTGAAATTTATTAGAAAATTGATAAAGGAATAACTAATGTACGAGGTGGTAACAATGACAAAGCCCTATTGCAAAAAGAAGCCAAATGAATACATAGACTGGGAACTAGGTTCCCGGCTGGGCTAAATGATAATTTAGAATTCGCAAGCTTCCTTTAAATTTTGGTTTTTTTAGGTGTATAGTACCCTGAGATGTGTATATAATGTTTTAAATTATGTATATATTAATGTAACATTCCGGCAGAGTGTTTGCCATAAAAAATTATGTGGATACATATGTGTACGAGGGAGATGGTGTAAGTAACATCACTAGGAATTATGTGATCAAATTGTATTATTACATGTCACTTGTACCTTTAACTAGGGCAAAATCTTCAGCACATCTTAGCGTAAGGGTTTTGTCCCTTTAAGAAATTGGAATGGATGTGGGTGCCATCACCTGAAGCTAATCAGGTGCTATAAAAGGAGGAAGTCCAGTTAGGACTCAATATGCCCTGATGAACCCCTTTGACACATACTCAGTGTGGGGGTGAAACGTGCATTGGCACTTATGTGTGGATGACCCTGGAGCAAGTCGACTACCTCCAGGGAACTTTTTGTATGAGTCAGTATGGTCCAGTTGCTGTCAACAGCTCTGAGCAGGTGTACTCTGTGATGACAGCATGATTTGTGAGACGACAAACTGTGGAGCAGTACATCTAGAATGGTTAATTCCAATGCGGTGTGGACCCGCGTTAAAGAGAGCACGCTTAACCATACTAAAAAAAGATGGTACATTGTGGTAATTATTGCTAGTTTCTTATGGCTTCGAATTGCATCTAATACGTTACTGTTTTCAGCTGGTTCTTTGTCTGGCCAATTAGGACTGGTCCATCTTGCCGGTAACCACTCACGGACCTCTATGACAACATAGCCACTCCTCTTTAGGAAACGTCACATGGCTGGAAAACGCCCAATGAGGACACAGTAGGCAAGCAGTAACTCTGATACAACACGTTATCCAAGAAGATAAGTGCAAGTATATCATGTAACTGTAATGTGGCTATATGACCTTGAGTGCAGCTGAACTGCTGCGGTTGAATCTTACAACTTATTGACACAAGTCTGTCTTGAAGCCTTAAAGTACATAAGACTGTACCTCTTTATTGGACCTTTGTGCAGTTGAATCTGTGGTCCGCTTTTGAGTATATCTTAAAAATGTATTATGTATATACCATTGTATGATACAAGATGGCAACTTTGTATGATTAAAGTGCACTAGGTTAATCTATTTACTTGCATATGTATGCTTAGCAATAGGGAGTGCTGATAACGATTGCTCATACTGTTTTGTTTTATGTGTTTATGTTTTTACTTCATGTGGCGCTGCTAGGCACAAACAGGTGATTTTCTTGATTGTTTTAGGATATTGATTAAACTTTTTCAAAAGTCTATTTCGTGTGCTTATTTTTATATTTTTTCCCTTCCAATTTTTAGGACAGTATTATAATTTTAGCTTTAGTGTATAGATTACCCTCCCACCTGACACATCCCACTCCATATCAGTACTTAAATAAAAGGCTTTTTTTATATAGTTTTTTAAAATATATTTTCTACAATGTAGGATCCCCCCTTACCCCCAACCTCCCTAATCCCTCCAAACAGCTCTATAACCCTCCCCCTCTACCTGTTTGCCGCCATCTTAGGTACTAGCAGCTGTCTGCCAGTACCAGTTTGCTGCAAATTAGGCTATTTAAAAAAAAAAAAAAATGAAAAAAAAAACATTTTTTTCTGTAGTGTATCGGCCCCCCTCAATACCATACCACCCTCCACCTACCAGATTTCTTTTCAAACTCTTATCCCCCTTTCCCTCCTTCCCACTAGCTACCAATTTTTTTCTGTAGCGTAGCAGTCCCACTCACTCCTGCCCCTCTCACCCCTCCACCCACCCCCTCCAGCGATGGGCCGCCCATCCGCCTCCCTTCTATCCCTCCCACACCACCAACGATCGGCAACAACATGAACAGAGTCCCTGTTCATCTGCAAACTATTCACTGCATTCTAGTGCTCTCTCTTCTCCTGTAACTCTCTTTTGGTATGTGTATTTGTATAATGAGCAAATTATTTTAGGTTGTTAATTTAGTCCTGCATTTATTGTAGTGTTATCCAAATGTCTTACTTCTAATGTTTTGTTAATTGCCATGTGATGTTCAATCCTTGACAATACTTGCTATTATTCTTAAATGTATAGATGTTGTAGGCCATAGCTCCCACCTCTTCAAAATGTTACTGTCTTGTTTATCTTAACTTATCTCACCCTGACCTAACCAGAATCTAACTTTTCAATTGGCCTTTTAAATTGTCTTTGCCTTAGCAATTAAGTAATTTAGTGGACCCAGCTGACTGCCCCGCCTATATATTTAACACTAGCTTGGACTGTGCATTGTACTGGGGGTGCATTGCCTAGGCAGTATGCATTGTTACATCAGCATATGTTCACATTTTTGAAGTAAACATTTTATAATTGAGGCATTAAGATAAGAATTATACAAGACTTAAGTGAACATTTTATAAGTGAGGCATTAAGATAAGATTTATACAAGAATTCAACAATGTTGGACAAGGGGCAAGAAACAAGGCAAGTACTCGTCATTTTGTGTTTTAATTATCTCATTGTTTCCTTATGCATGTGCTGCTGTAATTCTGTGTTGTATGTGTTTAATTGGTTCCCACTTTTGTAACAATGCTCAATATATTCCTATTCCTTTATTGCTACCTCTTGCCTCTATAACAAACTACTTTACTCAATTACTTCTTCCCCCTCACCACCTGCTCTGTTCATTAGCCCATCTCTCTTAAACTTACCTTACTTTTGTACTCATGAACTTCACACATTCCTAGACTCCCTCTCTCCCCCCTGCACCTCATCCCAAAAACAGTCTCATTACTGCAAATCTGCATCTCACCTCATGTCATTCTCCCTCTTGCTCATACTAGCTGCTGGCAACATCTCCCCTAATCCTGGTCCCCAACAACTTCCTAGCCGTGCACATACATGTGTACCTTTCCACAGACTCAGCAAACAAAACTCTGCTAACCTTACTCACATTCCTCTTGTATCTAAAGCCACTACCCTCTTTACTTGTGCACTTTGGAACTCTCGCTCTGTTTGCAACAAGCTCACTTCTATTCATGACCTCTTTATCTCCCATGCCCTCAACCTTCTGGCTCTCACAGAAACATGTCTCTCTCCTTTAGACACGGCATCCACTGCTGCATTGTTACATGGGGTCTTCACTTCAGCCATTCTTCTAGGTCTGGTAACAGACAAGGAGGTGGTGTAGGTATTTTAGTTTCCTCTCGTTGCACCTTTCAACAAATACAACCCATTTCTTCCCTCACATTTTCCTCATTCG
This sequence comes from Bombina bombina, assembly GCF_027579735.1. Classification (NCBI taxonomy): domain Eukaryota; kingdom Metazoa; phylum Chordata; class Amphibia; order Anura; family Bombinatoridae; genus Bombina; species Bombina bombina. Next base: position 102,946,993 of record NC_069506.1, on the reverse strand, counting down.
AAACCCACATTATTCACTTATTCTCTCCCCTCTCTATACATGTTGCGGTCATATACCAAACCCCTGGCTCCTCAACTCAATTTCTAGATCATTTTGCTGCCTGGCTACCTTATTTCCTTTCCTCAGACACTCCTGCCCTCATTCTTGGTGACTTCAACATCCCTCTTGACAATCCCACTGCCTCCTCTGCAAAACAACTTCTGCAACTCACTTCCTCTTTTGTTCTGTCACAATGGACTGACTCTCCCTCTCATAAATGGTATTTGGTATTTTGCACAAATATATATTTATACCTATATTTATAAATACATAGAACATATTATGCTATGTGCAGAACATTGAAATATGAAATATATATATATATATATATATACACATACATATACACACACTCACACATACACACACATATATATATACACACACACACATACATATCCATCTTTAGACATGTACTGTATATATATATATATATATATATATATATATATATATATATGTATGTGTATCTCTATGTTAAAGCCCTGGCTTTTTTTGTTTTTTTCTAACACCCTAGATCTGATATCTTTGAGCCCTTATAACTTTTGTGTGCAATATTTTTTATTAATAATTTTATTAGTCCGTGTTATTATGAGTGTAACTGTACTTTGGTAATGAATTTTGTACAACTTTTTATTTTGATGACACATCCCACCCCCTGTCAGTACTTAAATAAAAGGCTTTTTTTAATATAATTTTTTTAGATATATTTTCTGCAATGTAGGATCCCCCTTACCCCCAACCTCCCTAATCCCCCCAAACAGCCCTCTAACCCTCCCCCTTTACCTGTTTGCCGCCATCTTAGGTACTGGCATCTGTTTGCCAGTACCCAGTTTGCTGCAAATTAGGCTATTTAAAAAAAAAAAAAAATTAAAACCACAATTTTTTCTTTAGTGTAGCATACCACCCTCCACCTCCCAGATTTCTTTTCAAACTCTTATCCCCCTTTCCCTCCTTCCCACTAGCTACCAATTTTTTTCTGTAGCGTAGCAGTCCCAATCACTCCTGCCCCTCTCACCCCTCCACCCACCCCCTCCAGCGATGGACTGCCCACCCACCTCCCTTCTATCCCTCCCACACCACCAACGATCGGCAACAACATGAACAGAGTCCCTGTTCATCTACAAATTATTCACTGCATTCTAGTGCTCTCTCCTCTTATGCAACTCTCTTTTGGTATGTGAATAGAGTACCTGTTCATCTGCAAACTATTCACTGTTTTTTCTAACACCCTAGATCTGATATCTTTGAGCCCTTATAACTTTTGTGTGCAATATTTTTTTTATTAATAATTTTATTAGACAGTGTTATTATGAGTGTAACTGTACTTTGGGAATGTATTTTGTACAACTTTTTATTTTGATGAAACAGTTAACCCCAGATCTGAGATCGCGGTAATGATTTTATGGTAAATTGCAATTGCACTCATGCAATACGAGCGGTAAGCCCGATGAGCGCAAACACTTGCAATATATCCCTTATCATTCTATTTGTAACCTAGCCCTATGTATTTTAGGCTAATACACCACAATTTTGCCTTTCCTCGTGCTCAGTAAATGTTTCTCTATTAACTCAGACACTCGTTTTGCCACTCGTCCACTAGACTTGTGCACGGACAAAAAATTTGTTTCATTTCGGATAGATTCGGATGTTTTTGAATTTCAGTTCAGATCGATTCGAATTTGGAAAAATTTGAATGAATTTGTTTCGGATTCCTTTCGGATTCGAATAAATTCGGCTGGATTCGGTTCAGTTCGGAAAATTCGGTATGTGTTAGGTGGGATGTGCTGTGTATTAGACTAGTATTATGTACTGTATATTAGGTGTAACCCATAGCAGAGTGATATAACCTAATATACTGTACAATACTAGTGTAATCCATAGCCATCTGAATGTAACGAATAAATCCGAACTAATTTGGATTTATTCGTAGATTTGGTACTACCGTAATTCGGAAATTCGAATCAATCCGAATCTCCGAATTTAACAAATTCGTCCGAAGTTTTGATTCGGAACGAATCGAAATGCACATGTCTAATCTCCACATAGCTTTTTCAAGGAGAATGTTCAGCATCCAGTTATCTGCCTTTTTAATCCCTCAGGTGTCACTGATTGGCTCCCTTGATTAATAATGTTCCAGCTTTGCAACTATCCATGTATGTAGTATAAAGGCAAACAGACAAGGAATTATTTTCACAAAACAAAATGAATATAAAAACTATACATCCATATTAACCTTTACAAGCTTAATAAAAAATAAATAAAAAAAAACATTTGCATATTAAACACATTCATAAAAGCATTTGCATCAAAACATTTTAAACATTTAAAAATCCCCTTCTAAAGTGTTTTAAAATGTTTTGATGTAATTTTCTGTCAAAATTGTGGTTATACATCCTCTAAATTAAAAAGGAATTGCATTCACCTGAAAATTGTGGTATTTTAATGTGGTTTGTATTTAATTGTGTTACGGTTCTAGTCACTTTTTATTGATTGATTTATATTTTTGTTCACTTGTGTTAAGAACCTATCACTGTGATAATTTTGTTTTTCATTCCAAAGAATGATGGGCATAATCCTAAAGCCACATGCACATTATGCAGCAGCATATTTAGATGATATGGAAATTCACAGTTCAGATGGGTAGTCTAATCTCCCAAAAGTGCAACAGTTCTGCCTTCCATACAAAATGCTGGTCTGACTGCAAACCCCAATAAATGTACTAATAACCGGGAGGAAGCCAAATATTTATGTTATTCAATTGGAAAGTGGTCTGTTGTGGAGAATTGTGTAGCAAATAGGAAATAGCTGCTGAACTTTTTGCGTGGTAAAGCCTCTTTCCATCACCACGGACATAGTCCCCAGGAACTTCTATCCAATAATAAATTGTATGTTGGGACATTAAAACCCATTGATTATTTGACATTTTGGACGTTATTGTTTCATAACTATCATCAGAACAAGTTTGGCAGCTCCCACTTATATTAAAAGGGACAGTTCGTATATGAAGAACAAGTATAATGATGTTTTTAGATATGTTGTGTATACATATTTTTAATTTTTACCTTTACTGATATCTATTTTAAAATAAATTTGATAGGATTTGTAATTTTTCTGGAGGTTTGTCTATGCACACTTAAGTGTACTTATTACTAGTATATGGTCTTGTGCTGGATAGGATTGCCTTGCCCAAGGGGAGTTTAAATTTCTTTGGAATTGTCTCCCTCTTAGAAGTCTTCTTTTTCCTTTTAACACATAAATACACATATGTAGACATGTATACATACACATTATATATATATATATATATATATATATATATATATATATATATATATATATATATATATATATATATAATATAAAAAGTCTACACACCCTTGTTAAAATGTCAGGTTTCTGTGATGTAAAAAAATGAGACAAAGATAAATCATTTCAGAACTTTTTCCACCTTTAATGTGACCTATAAACTGTACAACTCAATTGAAAAACAAACTGAAATCTTTTAGGTAAAGAGAAATAAAAATAAAAAAATAAAATAATATGGTTGCATAAGTGTGAACACCCTTTTATAACTGGGGATGTAGCTGTGTTCAGAATTAAGCAATCACATTCAAAATCATGTTAAATAGAAGCCAGTACACACCTGTCATTTAAAGTGCCTCTGATTAATTCCAAATAAAGTTCAGCTGTTCTAGTAGGTCTTTCCTGACATTTTGTTAGTCGCATCCCACAGCAAAAGCCATGGTCCGCAGAGAGCTTCTAAAGCATCAGAGGGATCTCATTGTTAAAAGGTATCAGTCAGGAGAAGGGTACAAAAGAATTTCCAAGGCATTAGATATACCATGGAACACAGTGAAGACAGTCATCATCAAGTGAAGAAAATATGGTGCAACAGTGACATTACCAAGAACTGGATTTCCCTCCAAAATTGATGAAAAGACGAGAAGAAAACTGGTCTGGGAGACTGCCAAGAAGCCTACAGCAACATTAAAGGAGCTGTAGGAATATCTGGCAAGTGCTGGCTGTGTGGTACATGTGACAACAATGGGGTAGAGTGGAAAGACAGAAGCCTTTTCTTACAAACAAAAAAAAAACATCCAAGCCCGGCTAAATTTTGCAAAAAAACACATCTGAAGTTTCCCAAAAGCATGTTGCAAAAGGTGTTCTGGTCTGATGAAACCAAAGTTGAACTTTTTGGCCATAATTCCAAAAGAAATGTTTGGTGCAAAAACATCACTGCATATCACCAAAAGAACACCATACCCACAGTGAAGCATGGTGATGTCAGCATCATGCTTTGGGGCTGTTTTTCTTCAGCTGGAACTGGGGCCTTAGTCAAAGTAGAGGGAATAATGAACAGTTCCAAATACCAAACAATATTGGCACAAAACTGTCAGGCTTCTGCTAGAAAGCTGAACATGAAGAGGAACTTCATCTTTCAGCATAACGACCCAAAGCATACATCCAAATCAACAAAGGAATGGCTTCACCAGAAGAATATTAAAGTTTTGGGATGGCCCAGCCAGAGCCCAGACCTGAATCCAATTCAAAATCTGTGGGGTGATCTGAAGAGGGCTGTGCACAGGAGATGCCCTTGCATTCTGACAGATTTAGAGTGTTTTTGCAAAGAAGAGTGGGCAAATCATCCCAAGTCAAGATATGCCATGCTGAAAAACTCATACCCCAAAAGACTGAGTGCTGTAATAAAGTCAAAAGGTGCTTCAATAAAGTATTAGTTTAAGGGTGTTCACACTTATGCAACCATATTATTTTAGTTTTTTATTTTTATTTCCCTTTACCTAAAAGATTTCAGCTTGTTTTTCAATTGAGTTGTACATTTTATAGGTCACATTTAAGGTGGAAAAAGTTCTGAAATGATTTATCTTTGTCTCATTTTTTTACATCGCAGAAACCTGACATTTTAACAGGTGTGTGTAGACTTTTTATATCCACTGTATATATCTGTATGTAAAGCGCTCACTGGACTTAAGTCATCTCTAGAAAAATATATTTTATTGACGTGATGTTTCGGGATCAAAACAAACAATCAAAAGGGATTGTTTTTATTCCAAAACGTCACATCAATAAAATATATTTTTCTGGAGATGACTGAAGTCCAATGAGTGCTTAGCTGTAGTGTGGATGCACTCTCGCCAACTGTCAGGGTGATATCAAGGATATGCAAAGAAGGCTGTATGTAAATATGTAAAATATAAATAAATATTTTATATATATATATATATATATATATATATATATATATACACACATATACACACACACACGTTCCTTGGTTCCTTGTTTGCAAGAAGGCACTCACTGGTCTTTAGAAAAAACAATTTTTAATATTGTATCAAGAAAGCAAATACATCCATAACGTTTCAATGTCGTTATGACATCTTTGTCAAATGTTCTGCCAGTATCAGTATCCTAGAACAATCATGTCCCCAAAGTGATTTTTTCACTTTGGGGACATGATTGTTCTAGGATACTGATACTGGCAGAACATTTGAAAAAGATGTCATAACGACATCGAAACGTTATGGATGTATTTGCTTTCTTGATACAATATTAAAAATTGTTTTTTCTAAAGACCAGTGAGTGCCTTCTTGCAAACAAGGAACGTGTGCATATATATATATATATATATATATATATATATATATATATATATACATACATACACACACACACACATATACACTCAAAAAATAATGAACTACATAGTACGGTATAGGAGAGGTCTCAAAGAGTTCCCACCCCTAGCCTGTGTAGTTCAGTATACCCTTACCCAGCACAAAACCTTGCAGGATGCAATATAGTACATCAAAACAATAACAATGATATACAGCTTAACTGACATATTTTACTACAAAATTACCACAAGCAGAAAAGCTATTGATAAGTCCACTGGACAAAAATAATGGGTGCCCATATAATTTAATAGGGAGCTCCCTGTAAATTATTTAAAGGGACAGTCTAGGCCAAAATAAACTTTCATCACCAATTTTGCTTTGTTCTCTTGGTATTCTTAGTTAAAAGCTTAACCTAGGAGGTTCATATGCTAATTTCTTAGACCTTGAAGCCCACCTCTTTCAGATTGCATTTTAACAGTTTTTCACCACTAGAGGGTGTTAGTTCACATATTTCATATAGATAACACTGTGCTCGTGCACGAGAAGTTATCTGGGAGCAGGCACTGATAGACTAGACTGAAAGTCTGTCAAAAGAACTGAAAAAAGGGGCAGTTGGCAGAGGCTTAGATACAAGATAATCACAGAGGTTAAAAGTATATTATTATAACTGTGTTGGTTATGCAAAACTGGGAAATGGGTAATAAAGGGATTATCTATCTTTTAAAACAATAAAAATTCTGGTGTAGACTGTCCCTTTAACCCGAGTTGAATATCTCATCCTTTAGTGAGTTTGTTCAATGTGCACCCCCACGGGCTGTAGTCATGGTTACTTGCAACTGTTAGTATTGTTAGCTTTCAGTTTAGTCCCGCAAGTCAAACCTTTGTGAGCAAATGGGTTAGTAAAGCAAAGCCAGTATTACATAGTCCTTCAACATAACTCTTCATATTAAAAAGAACGGAACACTTATCGCCAAAGGGTAACGCCTTCCGCAGCGTGTTAAATTAGGGAACTTGTGCCGTATATTCCAGATCTTCCATGATCTGTGCTCATTTCAAAACAGACTTACGTGGGGTTTCTGGTGCCACATCCTTTTATCTTTCTGCTTCACATCAGCTGTTCAATGGCCTTGTCGGTGTGGTGAAAGTCCTGTGTCACTTTTCAGTAGTAATGCATCTGCTACACGCTTTTCACCCCAAACATTGCATGGGGCTTCGTCCGGCTTGAATTCAATGACATAATTTCCTATCGTTATTACTTTTAAAGGGAAACTCTTTCTCTTTCAGCCTATCGGGTGAATTTGAAACTTTGTATTCACTTAACTGCTTGCAGTCTTTTATTGTGGCAATTTACTACATACATTTATGCAGATTCAGAATTGAATGGCAAAGAATTTCAACATTTTGACAATATATACAATATATATACAGATTGTGCTGATATTCAATGTATCATTTACATTATGTAATACTGGCTTTGCTTTACTAACCCATTTGCTCACAAAGGTTTGACTTGCGGAACTAAACTGAAAGCTAACAATACTAACAGTTGCAAGTAACCATGACTACAGCCGTGGGGGTGCACACTGAACAAACTCACTAAAGGGCCGTAACTTGTGGAGGTGTGATACAGATATAAATTTGGATGAGATATTCAACTTGAGTTAAATAATTTACAGGGAGCTCCCTATTAAATGATATAGGTACCCATTATTTTTGTCCAGTGGACTTAATAGCTTTTCTGCTTGTGGCAATTTGTAGTTAAATAAATATATGTCAGTTAAGCTGTATATCATTGTTATTGTTTTGATTTACCATATTGCATCCTGCAATGTTGTGTGCTGGGTAAGGGTATACTGAACTACACAGGCTAGGGGTGGAAACTCTTTGAGACCTCTCCTATACTGTACTATGTAGTTCATTATTTTTTTGAGCTTCTGTATTTCAATTTATTTATACCTCCAAGCACTGTCTATCTGTTAATACTTAAAAATACAGGTGGACAATAACTAATCTAGCCTCATATTATAGAATCTGGATTTCCCTAAAAAAATCCTTTCCATAGACTAGAGCACAGATTAGATTCAAAATTTAAGTTTAAAACAGTAATTAAAACAAATAATAAAAATGACAGAAATAAACGACACAAAATGGGACTTTGACATTAATGATCCATTTTCAGTAACCACAACTAAAATTCAGACAGAAGAAGGGGGAATCACTGAGGGCACTCCCAATATATTTAAGGTAATTAAGGATTACAAACTAAAGATACTTAAAGAACAAAAATTCAAATGGGAGGTAACTAGCTTGGATAAATATCTAGAATCAAAAGGTCTACGCATAAGAAAAAGACCAGGCGATAATTTAAATGAGCCAATAAGTGATTTTATAAAAAAAATGGGAGGACTTTGCCAGTGATTGCTCCTACAACTGGATGAAACTAATGAAAGAGGAAAACTAATTGAGACTTAGAAAATTACAGGAGGAGATACAAAACTTAAATATACAACTAGAGCAATGGGAAGGCAAGGAACAATATTCTAAACTCATGACAGTAGTTAAGAGTGAATTAAGAAAAATTCAAGAAGCAATAAGGTTTAGAAAGAAACACAAATTCCATAGGGACTGGAATGATTATCAAGGAAATAAGGTTTATGACTTTAGTCAAATATACTCTAGTAGTTCAGACTCTGAGGCATCAGGAAGGGTAAAAAGAAAGAAGGAGAAACAGAAGAGGGCGTTTTTTAGAGAACAAAATACCCCCTCAAAAGAACAAGAAGAGGAGGTAGGAAAAGATACCAATCAACCCAAAGACAAAATGAGGTGCCCTATAAGGAAACAAAAGAAAATGTAGCCAAAACAGGTGACATAAAAATAGTGAATTTGTCGCATAAACAAATTACAAGTGATCAGATAAAAATTCTGGAAAAGGGGCTCACTTTTGCGCCCACGAATAAATGCGACAAATTCACTGCATATAAAGATGTCAATCTATTTGCGAGGAAAATTATTCTGGGTAAAATACATCATGATAAAGTACAGACAGCTACACTAGATATGCAGGATAGGCTTCTTATAAAGGACTGGACACCTAACACTCAGACACCTGATGAGGATTACACAATCAATAGGTTTTAGTAACCTGGCTAAAAAAAAATCAGAGTTTATGCAAGCGCTCAACAGTACCTTCAGTTCTCAATTTTGTTAAACTAGTTGAAAGGGACATTATGGATATGAATAACTCATATGGTACTAAGGATAACCTATCAACTATTGACAAGAAAGCAGTGAGGGAATTAATGGTGGATACGTCTGTGGTTATTAAGCCTTCAGATAAAAGGAGGGAATATCACAATACAAAACTCGATGGATTATCTGTTAATATGTAAAAAACAACTAAATGACAAAAATCAATATAAACATTTATCTAATGATCCAACAGATCAATACAAAGATGATCTGGCAAAGATCCTTTTAGAGGCATTGAATGAAGGTCTTATTAACAAACGTGAATTTGACTTTTAAAATGTAAAATTTCCTAGAGTAGCAACATTCTACACAATTCCAAAGATTCATAAAAAGCTGAACCCCCCTCCCGGAAGACCAATAGTCTCTGGGATAAATTTGATTACTGAAAATGTTTTACAATATGTAGACTACTGTTTGCGTCCGTTTTTAATTACACTACCATCATATATAAAAGATACTCTGGACGTTCTAAAAAGCTTAATGGAATACATGTTAAGAAAGAAACTATAATGGTAACCATAGACGTTGAAGTGCTATATTCCTTGATTACTCATGAAACAGGTATCACAGTAATGAATACATTTCTGAAAGAACGGGGAAAGAAATATGATAAGCATACAGAGTTTGTAATTAAACTATTGAGGTTTGTCCTTAATCATAATTACTTTGTATTTGATAAAAAGTATTATGAACAAATCAGAGGAACAGCAATGGGCACTAGCTGTGTCCCAACTTATGCCTGCCTCTATCTAGGTGAATGGGAGAGAGAGTACATTCAGGATGCATCTAGTGAGGACCAAGGCCATATAGGAATATGGCTAAGGTTTATCGATGATGTGATATTGTTTTGGGAGGGTAACCAGGAAGAATTGGAAACCTTTTTTAAAAAATTAAATAAAAAGGAATTCAATTTAACCTTCACATATACATATAGTACTAAGGAAATTCCCTTTCTAGATCTAAAAAGTTTGAAAAATGGAACAGAAATAGTTACAGAAACATTCAGGAAAAGTACTGCAGAAAGTCACCACTTACTAAGTCTAATAAACAACATACCCCAGGGCCAATATCTAAGACATTGTAGGAACTGCACAGATGTGACAACATTTAAAAAGGAAGCAAAAGATTTGGCAGCTAGATTCCTCGAAAGAGGATATTCAAAGAAATCCTTAGTGAAAGCATACTGCAGGGCAAAAGAAAGTAACGGAGATAATTTATTATTTCACCAAAATATTAATGACAAACCTAAAATTGTCAGGTATATCAGTACATATAATGACCAATTTCAAATGTAATAAATGCTCAGTGTGTGAGAATATGTTAGGAGGCAAAATGTTCCACGATAACTAAAGGAAAACTACATAGAGTAAGCGGACATATAACATGCAGATCAGAAGGGGTAGTTTATATGCTCCAATGCAATTGCCCAAAAATTTAATTGGGAAAAACCTACCATGAATTGAGAGAACACACAATAGGGATATTATAAATAACTGCATAAAATACAGTAGTGTAGCAAGACAATTTTTTCTAACTCATGATAGTAATGTGGATGAACTTAGATTTAGAGGTCTGGAATTTGTTGACCTAGGCGAGAGGAAAGGGAACCTAGATAAAATCCTCCTTCAGAAGGAAGGAAAATGGATTTTTAATCTGGGCTCCCTTAAACCAAAGGGAATGAACGAAGAGTTAAATTTAGCCCCATTTCTAGGATAATACTGTATCCAACCTGGCTATGTGTTCTAAGCAAGTTACGGGTAATGTAAAGGATATATTGAGTATCAGCACAATCTGTATATATATTGTATATATTGTCAAAATGTTGAAAATTCTTTGCCATTTAATTCTGAATCTGCATAAATGTATGTATACAAAGTTTTAAATTCACCCGATAGGCTGAAGGGGAAAGAGTTTCCCTTTAAAAGCAATGGCAATAGGAAAGGACGTCATTGAATTCAAGCCGGAGGAAGCCCGTGCAATATTTGGGGTGTAACACGTGTAGCAGACGCAGCAGATGCATTACTACTGAAAAGTTCCACAGGACTTTCACCACACCGACAAGACCATTGAACAGCTGAACAGCTGATGTGAAGCAGAAAGATAAAAGGATGTGGCACCAGAAACCCCACGTAAGTCTGCTTTGAAACAAGTACACATCACGGAAGATCGAAAGGAGGGTAAGAATATATGGCACAAGTTGCCTAATTGAACACGCTGCGGAAGGTGTTACCCACTGGCAATAAGTGTTCTGTTCTTTTGAATATGAAGGGTTATGTTGAAGGACTATGCTTTGCTTTACTAACCCATTTGTCCACAAAGGTTTGACTTGCGGGATTAAACTGAAAGCTAACAATACTAACAATTGCAAGTAACCATGACTACTGCTGTGGGGGTGCACATTAAACAAACTCATTAAAGGGCCGTAACTTGTGGAGGTGTGATACAGAGAATAAATTTGGATGAGATATTCAACTCGGGTTAAATAATTTACAGGGAGCTTCCCATTAAATGATATGGGTACCCATTATTTTTGTCCAGTGGACTTATCAATACCTTTTCCGTTTGTGGCAATTTGTAGTTAAATAAATATATGTCAGTTAAGCTGTATATCATTGTTATTGTTTTGATTTACTATATTACATCCTGCAAGGTTTTGTGCTGGGTAAGGGTATACTGAACTACACAGGCTAGGGGTGGGAACTCTTTGAGACCTGTCCTATACTATACTATGTAGTTCATTCATTTTTGAGCTTCTGTATTTAATTTATTTATACCTCCAAGCACGGTCTATCTGTTAATATTTAAAAATACAGGTGAACAATAACCAGGAGAATAAATATATTCTGGTGCCAGTCTAGTCTTGTATACATATACACACACATACACACACACATACATATACACAAACACAGTTGTGCTCATAAGTTTACATACCCTGGCAGAATTTATGATTTCTTGGCATTTTTTAGAGAATATGAATGATAACACAAAAACGTTTCTTTCACTCATGGTTAGCGTTTGGCTGAAGCCATTTATTATCAATCAACTGTGTTTACTCTTTTTAAATCATAATGACAACAGAAACTACCCAAATGACCCTGATCAAAAGTTTACATACCCTGGTGATTTTGGCCTGATACCATGCACACAAGTTGACACAAAGTGGTTTGAATGGCTATTAAAGGTAACCATCCTCACCTGTGATCGGTTTGCTTGTAATTTGTGTGTGTGTATAAAAGGTCAATGAGTTTCTGGACTCTTGACAGACCCTTGCATCTTTCATCCAGTGCTGCACTGACGATTCTGGATTCTGAGTCATGGGGAAAGCAAAATAATTGTCAAAGGATCTGCGGGAAAAGGTAGTTGAACTGTATAAAACAGGAAAGGGATATAAAAAGATATCCAAGGAATTGAGAATGTAAATTAGCAGTGTTCACACTCTAATAAAGAAGTGGAAAATGAGGGGTTATGTTGAAACCAAACCACGGTCAGGTAGACCAACTAAAATTTCAGCCACAACTGCCAGGAAAATTGTTTGGGATGCAAAGACAAACCAAAAAATAACTTCAGGTGAAATACAGGACTCTCTGAAAACATGTGGTGTGGCTGTTTCAAGATGCACAATAAGGAGGTACTTGAAGAAAGATGGGCTGCATGGTCGAGTCGCCAGAAGAAAGCAATTACTATGCAAATGCCACAAAGTATCCCGCTTACAATATGCCAAATAGCACAGAGACAAGCCTCAAATCTTCTGGCACAAAGTCATTTGGATTGATGAGACCAAAATTGAGCTTTTTGGTCACAACCATAAACTCTACATTTGGAGAGGAGTCAACAAGGCCTATGATGAAAGGTACACCATTCCTACTGTGAAACACAAAGGTGCATCGCTGATGTTTTGGGGATGTGTGAGCTACAAAGGCACAAGAAATTTGGTCAGAATTGATGGCAAGATGAATGCAGTATGTTATCAAACAGAAACTCTAATTTTCCACTTCTTGATTAGAGTTTGAACACTGCTGATTTGCATTCTAAATTCCTTGGATATCTATTTATATCCCTTTCCTGTTTTATACAGTTTAACTACCCGCAGATCCTTTGACAATTCTTTTGCTTTCCCCATGACTCAGAATCCAGAAACGTCAGCGCAGCACTGGATGAAAGATGTAATGGTCTGTCAGGAGTCCAGAAACTCATTGACCTTTTATGTTGCCCAGGTGACTCCTCAATATTCTAGTAGATATATATATACACAAAGGAGGGCACTCACAGGTCTTTCCATCATCATAGATTTTTCTTTATTAAATGAATCGCATCACAACAAAATTGGCGTTTCGTCTTAAATAGTAAGCCTTTTTCAAGACAATCTATAAATAAAAATGAAATACATTAATCTACAGTGCTATATCCAATGCACAACTAGATATGGCACCATGTTAAAAGGTGATGTATTTAGAAATCCTTATAGGACCAAACAATAAACAATCAGACATAGATTTACATGTACTTCAGATTATGTGATCTATATTATCTGTCCCTGTGGGAAATATTATTGCCTAGATTTAGAGTTCTGCGTTAGCCGTCAAAACCAGCGTTAAGGGGTCCTAACGCTGCTTTTTACCGCCCGCTGGTATTTAGAGTCAGCCAGGAAAGGATCTAACGCTCACTTTCCAGCCGCAACTTTTCCATACCGCAGATCCCCTTACGCCAATTGCGTATCCTATCTTTTCAATGGGATCTTCCTAACGCTGGTATTTATAGTCTTGGCTGAACTGAGCGTTACACCTCTACCGACAAGACTCCAGCCACAGAAAAAAGTCAGGAGTTAAGAGCTTTATGGGCTAACGCCGGTTTATAAAGCTCTTAACTACTGTGCTCTAAAGTACACTAACACCCATAAACTAGCTATGTACCCCTAAACCAAGGCCCCCCCACATCGCCGCCACTATAATAAAACATTTTAACCCCTAATCTGCGACCAGACACCGCCGCCACCTACATTATCCCTATATACCCCTAACTTGCTGCCCCTAAGATCGCCGACCCCTACATAATATTTATTAACCCCTAATCTGCCCCCCCCAACGTCACGGCTACCTTACCTACACTTATTAACCCCTAATCTGCCGACCGGACCTCGCCGCCACTATAATAAATGTATTAACCCCTAAACCGCCTCACTCCCTCCTCGCAAACCCTATAATACATTTTATTAACCCCTAATCTGCCCTCCCTAACATCTGCGACACCTAACTTCAAGTATTAACCCCTAATCTGCCGACCGGACCTCACCGCTACTCTAATAAATGTATTAACCCCTAAAGCTAAGTCTAACCATAACCCTAACAACCCTCTAAGTTAAATATAATTTTATTCTAACGAAATAAATTAAATCTTATTAAAAAAATTAATCCTATTTAAAGCTAAATACTTACCTGTAAAATAAACCCTAATATAGCTACAATATAATATATAATAATTACATTATAGCTATTTTAGGATTTATATTTATTTTACAGGCAACTTTGTATTTATTTTAACCAGGTACAATAGCTATTAAATAGTTATTTACCATTTAATAGCTACCTAGTTAAAATAATTACAAAATTACCTGTAAAATAAATCCTAACCTAAGTTACAATTAAACCTAACACTACACTATCAATAAATTAATTAAATAAACTACCTACAATTAAATTAACTAAACTAAATTACAAAAAAAAACCCCACTAAATTACAGAAAATAAAAAAAAGATTACAAGAATTTTAAACTAATTACACCTATTCTAAGCTCCCTAAAAAAATAACAAAAGCCCCCCAAAATAAAAAAATGCCCTTCCCTAATCTAAAATAAAAAGTTACCAGCTCTATTACCTTACCAGCCCTTAAAAGGGCTTTTTGCGGGGCATGCCCCAAAGAAATCAGCTCTTTTGCATGTAAAATAAACATACAATACCCCCCCAACATTACAACCCACCACCCACATACCCCTAATCTAACCCACCCAAACCCCCCTTAAAAAACCTAACACTAAGCCCCTGAAGATTTATATCTTATATATGCGTTTGTAATTGTAATTAGTGTATACCTGCATATCACAATTACCTATTGTATAGCCACAATATGTTCGGCTGGGGGGGAAAAATTGTGCATACATGTTCCTTTGTTCCCACAACAATAGTTTTTTGTTTTTGTGGCGTTTTGCTTAACACTTTTATGCCCTGACTTTGTACTTTAGGAGCTTGTTCTAGATCTGTGACCCAAATGCTAACCATTTGCTGCTAGTGGGGTTTAAATCTTGTGAATTGTAGCAGTCTCCAGACATTGTAATAGCTGTCTTGTATTCTTGACTAATCTTGGCAATTATGTCATAGTTATCCAGCGTATACATTTAAATTATTTTGCTTCTCTATCGGCTAGATTACAAGTCTTGTGTTAGCCTTAAAAAGCAGCGTTGAGAGGTCTGGCAGGTACAGGTGTACCGCTCACTTTTCTTCCGCGACTCAAGCTTACCGCAAATCCCCTTACGTCAATTGCGTATCCTATCTTTTTAATGGGATTTGCCTAACGCTGGTATTACGAGTCTTGGAAGAAGTTAGCGGTAGACCCTCTCCTGTCAAGACTCCTACTGCATTTAAAAGACAGTAGCTAAGAGTTTTATGGGCTAACGCCGTAACATAAAACTCTTAACTAAAGTGCTACAAAGTACACTAACACCCATAAACTACCTATTAACCCCTAAACTGAGGCCCCCCCCACATCGGAAACACAAATAAATTATTTAACCCCTAATCTGCTGACCGGACATCGCCGCCACTTTAATAAATATATTAACCCCTAAACTGCCGCACTCCCGCCTCGCAAACACTAGTTACATTTTATTAACCCCTAATCTGCCATCCCTAACATCACCGACACCTATCTACATTTATTAACCCCTTATCTGCCGCCCCCAACGTCGCTGCTACTATATTAAATTTATTAACCCCTAAACCTAAGTCTAACCCTAAGTCTAACCCCCCCAACTTAAATATAATTTAATTAAAACGAAATAAAATTACTACAATTAAATACATTTTTCCTATTTAAAACTAAATACTTACCTATAAAATAAACCCTAAGATAGCTACAATATAACTAATTGTTACATTGTAGCTAGCTTAGGGTTTATATTTATTTTACAGGCAACTTTGTATTTATTTTAACTAGGTACAATAGTTATTAAATAGTTATTAACTATTTAATAGCTACCTAGTTAAAATATTGACAAATATACCTGTGAAATAAATCCTAATCTAAGTTACAATTACACCTAACACTACACTATCATGAAATTAATTACCTAAACTACCTACAATTAAATTCAATTAAATAAACTAAAGTATGAAAAATGACAAACACTAAATTACAGAAAAAAAAAATAATTACAAAAGTTTTAAACTAATTACACCTACTCTAATCCCCCTAATAAAATAAAAAAGCCCCCCCAAAAAATTCCCTACCCTATACTAAATTACAAATAGCCCTTAAAAGGGCCTTTTGCGGGGCATTGCCCCAAAGTAATCAGCTCTTTTACCTGGAAAAAAAAATACAATACCCCCCCAACAACATTAAAACCCACCACCCACACACCCAACCCTACTCTAAAACCCACCCAATCCCCCCTTAAAAAAACCCTAACACTACCCCCTTGAAGATCTCCCTACCTTGAGCTGTCTTCACCCAGCCGGGCACAAGTGGACCTCCAGAGGGGCAGAAGTCTTCATCCGATCCGGCCAGAAGAGGACATCCAGACCGGCAGAAGTCTTCATCCAGGCGGCATCTTCTATCTTCTTCCATCCGGAGCGGAGCGGGTCTATCTTGAAGATATCCGATGCGGAGCATCCTCTTCCATCCGACGGCGTCTGAAGAATGAAGGTTCCTTTAAGTGATGTCATCCAAGATGGCGTCCCTTCAATTCCGATTGGCTGATAGAATCCTATCAGCCAATCGGAATTAAGGTAGGAAAAATCCTGATAGAATCCAATCAGCCAATAGAATGCGAGCTCAATTCTATTGGCTGATTGCATCAACCAATAGGATTTTTCCTACCTTAATGCCGATTGGCTGATAGGATTCTATCAGCCAATCGGAATTGAAGGGACGCCATCTTGGATGACGTCACTTAAAGGAACCTTCATTCTTCAGTCGCCGTCGGATGGAAGAGGATGCTCCGCATCGGATATCGTCAAGATGGACCCACTCCGCTCCGGATGGAAGAAGATAGAAGATGACGCCTGGATGAAGACTTCTGCCGGTCTGGATGTCCTCTTCTGGCCAGATCGGATGAAGACTTCTGCCCCTCTGGAGGTCTACTTGTGCCCGGCTGGGTGAAGACGGCTCAAGGTAGGGAGATCTTCAAGGGGGTAGTGTTACTTTTTTTAATTTAGTATAGGATAGGGAATTTTTTTATTTTGGGGGGCTTTTCTATTTTATTAGGGGGATTAGAGTAGGTGTAATTAGTTTAAAACTTTTGTAATTATTTTTTTATTACTTTAGTTTATTTAATTTAATTGTATTTAATTGTAGGTAGTTTAGGTAATTAATTTAATTATAGTGTAGTTAGGTGTAATTGTAACTTAGGTTAGGTTTTATTTTACAGGTACTTTTGTATTTATTTTAGCTAGGTAGTTATTAATTATTATTATTTATTATAGTGGTGGCGACGTTGGCGGTGGCAGATTAGGGGTTAATAAGTGTAGGTAGGTTGCGACGACGTTGGGATGGCATATTAGAGGTTAATAAGTAGGTAGGTTGCAGCGACGGGGTGGCAGATTAGGGGTTAATAAATATAATGTAGGGTTCGGCGATGTTGGGGAAGCAGATTAGGGGTTCATAAGTATAAATGTAGGTGGTGGCGGCGGTATTCGGAGCGGCAGAGTAGGGGTTAATAATTATAATACAGGTGGCGACGATGTCGGGGATGGCAGATTAGGGGTTAATAAGTGTAAGATTAGGGGTGTTTAGACTCAGGGTTCATGTTAGAGTGTTAGGTGCAGACATAAAATGTATTTCCCCATAGGAAACAATGGGGATGCGTTAGGAGCTGAACGCTGCTTTTTTGCAGGTGTTAGTTTTTTTTTCAGCCGGCTCTGCACCATTGTTTCCTATGGGGCAATCGTGCACGAGCACGTTTAGCCAGCTCACCGCTACCGTAAGCAGCACTGGTATTACAGTGAGATGTGGAGCTAAATTCTGCTCTGCGCTCACTTTTTAGAGGCCAACGCCTGTAATACCAGCATTGTCTTAAGGTAGCGTTTAAAAAAAAAAGGCTCATTAGCAACACACCCCTGTTACCACAAAACTCGTAATCTCACTGTATATTAGCGATTATAAGCCCTATGCCTTAGCACGTTTGCAGTGTATATGACACGCCTCCCATAAACCCTCCCAATAAAGTGTCACACACTGATTGACGTAGCCCCTGGAGCGGGTATTTTGAATCAGCACTTTGCAACCATAGGTTTATACTCTAATCTGGAATGGCGGTATGAGGAGCTGCTTGTGTATCCTGCTAAGGTTGCTAATATGTGCTTTGTAACTACTCATTGTCTTTAGTTCAGATTGCCTTACTTTTATAAATATAAATAGTAGTTTTGGTATTTTCACTTTTGTATGAAATGGGATTCTGGTGGGTGATATGTTTTAATTTTGTATTTTTTTCTATGTATGATAATTTAGTTGTGCATTGTGCATTTAGATTAATGTATTTAATTTTTATTTATAGATTATCTTGAAAAAGGCTTACTATGTAAGCCGAAACGTCGATTTTGTTTTGATGCGATTCATGTAATAAAGAAAAATGTATGATGATAGAAAGACCTGTGAGTGCCCTCCTTTGTGTGTGTGTGTGTATATATATATATATATATATATATATATATATATATATATATATATATATATGTGTGTGTGACTAAATGTAGGGCAAGGGTATTGGGATATGATTCTAGTGGCGCAACACTCTGGAAAGAACAGAATCAATTCTATACTAATGGATTAATAGTTGGAGAAATCTGTTATGTTCTGTTATTATAACATCCAATCTAGCAATAGTATACTGTACGAAAGATATAAATATATAAGAATAAAATATGTATATAAAATTGAATATAGATGGCTGTATAGGTGTATCAATTATATCTAACCTATCAATTGTACTGGTATATTTAGTCTAGTAGTATAATCCAACCTCCAATTACCTCTGAGGAAGAAGGGTCAAAGCTACCATATCCCTTCGAAATGCATCAGGACTTTGTATTTTACCCTATGCTATGCTTGCACAGAGTAAATACCCTACAGATAAAGCACCGTGTTCCTGCATTTGAGTATTTGACATTTAGAGCTTTTAATTACCTCATATTTATTGAGGACCTTTGATGTAAGCGTACATCTTTTTATCCAAATAAATTGTGTGATATTTTAAGACAAAGTTGCACTATTGCATGTCTTTTTTCTTCTATGGTTGTATACACTACGGGAATGAGCGGTGAGGAGAGAGACCACTGTTGAAAGAAGACACACCTCTATCTTGCAGCTGACACCGGAAAGGAGACTTATCTTAACACTACGCGGCACTTACCTCATGAGATTGAGGTGAAGGAGTGTAAGTAGGCTCCCAACGGGAACGTTGCTGAATGAGGATCAACTATTATAGACTTGCCTATAGACATTGGACTGTATATACATTAGATTTCAAATGCATTTCTTTTTGTATTTTATTTTACTGGCATTTTATTCATAACCAGGATTCTTGGAAATTAACAATCTATTTACAAATTTATAAGCATATTAGCGGCAGAGTGTTATACCAGCATTTGTAACATATGTTGAACAGTATTAACACACTATTTCTATAATTATAATAATATTAACACTAGTATATGCACATATTTCACGCTATATAGACATTTGTCTTTAAATACATACAAAGGCATATGTCATTATAGTATTACACTAGAGAGACAACTATCTATTACTAGACAAAGGATTATTATTATTATTATTATTATTATTATTATTATTTTCCAGCGCATCAATATATATTTTATCTTTCAGATGTCTGGTTGGATTATACTACTAGACTATATATACCAGTACAATTGATAGGTTAGATATAATTGATACACCTATACAGCCATCTATATTCGATTTTATATTCATCATTTATTTTTTCTTGCATATTTTATTAGTATCTTTTGTACAGTATACTATTGCTAGATTGGATGTTATAATAACAGAACAAAACGGATTTCCAACTATTAATCCATTAGTATAGAATTGATTCTGTTCTTTTCCAGAGTGTTGCGCCACTAGAATCATATCCCAATACCCTTGCGCTACATTTATTCACATTTTTAATCTATCAGGTGATTAGTATATAGGGTTACTTATCACGCTTGATAGGTATTCGAAGGCTGCAAGTTATTCACTCATGTTTAGATTTACATTTGGGTGTATCCCACAGCGCCATACCTATACACATCTTTTCTTATACACACACATATATATATATATATATATATAGCAACAGTCAGTGGTATAGCACTCTCAAACAAGGTCCGGGGTAAACTTCAATTATTTACTTAGTGACGTTTCGGGGTTTCACCCCCGTCCTCAGACTTACAGCAAATGTGACAACAAACAGTGGCATATTTATACCCCTCCCCGCACCAATTACAAATGCATTTAAACAATAAAACAATTAACATAGTGCAATACAGTCACCTCAACTTCCCCATTGTGCCTCGGCTTGCAGCGGTGCATACTCGGCGCTTCAATCACGTCATCTACAAGGAGATGCCACGCTCTACTGGGTCACACCCCCGGAAGCCGCCAACCACAGCAGATACACGTCATCTTAGACGTTGTTTGTGGCTGGAGGCGCAAATGCGTGATCGTGTCATCAACACCAGAGCTCTATGAAAAAATGATAAGCCCTGTGAAAAAATAAGTGACAATCTGTTAATAAAAAGAGTGACAATATGTTATTTACAAGTTAAAAGCATCAGCAACATTTATCCCCATTATCAAAGCAACCAATATGATTATGTCAGTATACATGTTAAGAGCCGTTCCTCATCTCTTCATTCAATATATTTAATATATACTAGCCACTAATCACAATAGCCAGAATATATTAAAGTCCAAGTAGGTTAAATATAAGCACAGGGATAAACTTAGGGATAAAATTAATGATGTAACCTCTTAGGCACAGTAGATATTAAACCTAAACAGAGAAGGCTGAAAAACAACTAGATAAACACATAGATAAAATTAAATCTAGGAGCACCCTAAAAAAACAGGTCAGCATAAATCAAACTCAGCCATGATATTAGGGTAAAGGAATGTGTAAAACCCATACACCATCCTAAGGATTACTCAAAAGAATTACTCAAGAGAATTAATCAAAAGAAACACTGCCAGTCCAGCTTCATATTTAGGCCTTTAGGGGTAAGGGTGTCCAATTCATATGTCCATCTAGATTCTTTCTGCAATAAGATGTTACCCCTGTCACCACCTCTTCGTAGGGCAGGGACATGATCTATTAATGTATATCTCAGGTCACAGACATTATGCCCACTCTCCAGGAAGTGGCGAGCCACCGGCTGATCCGATTCTCCCTTTTTGATAGCCCTTCTGATGGAACTTTTATGATTGGCCATCCATATCCGCAGGTTATCACTGGTCTTACCCACGTAGAACAAACTACATGGGCAGTGTAGCAGGTAGACCACATGACTTGTTGTGCATGTCATCCTGTGCCTATGTACATACTTTTTCCTACTTCTTGGGTGATGGAAGAATTTACCGGTTATCAATCCATTCCAGGTGGTACACCCACTACATTTAAAGCAACCAGGCTTGACATCCTTCAACCATGTCCTGGCTGTGTAGCAGTGTACAGGGTCTGTTAGTTGTAGGATATCTTTTAATGATTTACCTCTCCGATACCCAACTCTTGGTTCACCCATCCCTTTAAAGGGGAGGGCATCCTCAAGGCTCAATATCCTCCAATTCTTTTTCAAGATAGTACTCAAACCATTCTTGTCCGCCGCATACGTGGTTACCAGGGTCATCTTTTCTTGCTCTTTCACCTGTTGTTTTCGGACTTCGCCTGAATTCACTTCAATGATGTGTTTCTCCAGTATTTTCTTACGATAACCCCTTCTCAGGAAGCGCTCCTTCATTTCATCCGTCTGTATTACTGCTTGACCTATATCAGTATTATTCCTTTTAACCCTCATAAACTGAGATTTAGGCAGAGCTTTCTTTAGCGCTGGTGGATGGCAACTGGTCGCTTCCAACAAAGAATTCCTGTCAGTGGCCTTCCGGAACAGAGTTGTCCCAAGACCCCCATTGGATTTGAAGATCTTCAGGTCCAGAAACTCAATGCCCTCCTGACTCCAATTCATCTTGAATTTAAGTGTACTATGTTCAGCATTTAGTTCATTGAACCAGCTGAGTAGATCCTCCTTGTTTCCAGACCAGATCAGTATGAGATCGTCTATAAACCTCTTAAAATAGACGATCTCCTTCCTCTTAAAGCACTCTGTTCCATGTTCCTCGAATTCAGCCATAAAGAGATTCGCGTAAGATGGGGCCACATTGGACCCCATCGCCGTTCCCATCAGTTGTTGAAAGTATTGCTGTTCAAACCTGAAGTAATTCTTCTTCAGACAGGTCTCCAGAAGATCAAGGATAAATTCTACTGGTGGTCCTATATACGGATTCCTTAGTAGCTGCTTCCTTATAGCCGCCAGTCCCTCATCATGGGGGATCACCGTATATAGGCTAGTGACATCCAAAGTCACCAGCCATTCATCTCCTTTCAATTTAATCTTTACAAGTGACTCAATAACATCATTAGAATCTTTTATATAGGTCTTCATACTCTGCACATGATGTTGTAGCAGACTATCAATAAAGACAGCCAGTGGTTGTAGTAGTGAGTCAATGGCCGAGACAATCGGCCTCCCAGGAGGTCTCTCCAAACTCTTATGCACCTTAGGGAGTGTGTAAAAGATGGGTATCTTTGGATAATCCTTTGTCAGGTAATTCATTGTATCCTGTGTAATAATACCATCCTCCAGGGCCTCCTTCAGGTAGTCATCAACCTCCTTTTTAAACCTAGCAGTTGGATCCCTAGGTAGTCTGGAATAGACAGTCTCATCATCCAATTGTGACAGGACTTCCTCCCTATAGTAGACATAATCGAGCAAAACAATCGCCCCACCCTTGTCAGCCTTCCTAACCACTATAGTTTTGTCCGTTGTCAGTGCCTTTAAAGAGTCCCTTTCTGCTTTAGTAAGGTTGAACCTTACCTGTTGCCTCTGTTCTTTAATCGACCCCTGCATTTCCTTTTCTAGTACTTTGCAAAATGTTTGGATGTTAGGATTATTACTCCTAGGATCAAAGGAGCTCTTCCTTTTAAACTCCACCACCTGTTCAGTCCTACTAGGACCAAAATGTTCTTTAAATCTTAGCATCCTCTGGAACCTTTGTAGGTCAACATGTAGGTCAAAATAATCAGTAAACCCCGTGGGTACAAATGATAGTCCTCTCCTCAAGAGCCTTAAATCGGTTTCTGATAATGTCCTTTGGCTCAAATTAATGACAATATTGTCTTCCTCTATTGCCTCCGGCGTGGCGGTCTTCCTCTTGTGTTGCCCCCTCCTACTGTCCTACTGGGACTTTAATATATTCTGGCTATTGTGATTAGTGGCTAGTATATATTAAATATATTGAATGAAGAGATGAGGAACGGCTCTTAACATGTATACTGACATAATCATATTGGTTGCTTTGATAATGGGGATAAATGTTGCTGATTCTTTTAACTTGTAAATAACATATTGTCACTCTTTTTATTAACAGATTGTCACTTATTTTTTCACAGGGCTTATCATTTTTTCATAGAGCTCTGGTGTTGATGACACGATCACGCATTTGCGCCTCCAGCCACAAACAACGTCTAAGATGACGTGTATCTGCTGTGGTTGGCGCTGGTAGGCGGCTTCCGGGGGTGTGACCCAGTAGAGCGTGGCGTCTCCTTGTAGATGACGTGATTGAAGCGCCGGGTATGCACCGCTGCAAGCCGAGGCACAATGGGGAAGTTGAGGTGACTGTATTGCACTATGTTAATTGTTTTATTGTTTAAATGCATTTGTAATTGGTGCGGGGAGGGGTATAAATATGCCACTGTTTGTTGTCACATTTGCTGTAAGTCTGAGGACGGGGGTGAAACCCCGAAACGTCACTAAGTAAATAATTGAAGTTTAAAACGGAGAGTGCCTGCTTCTTTCTGAGATTATATATATATATATATATATATATATATATATATATCTATCTATCTCAATATAAATATATATCAATATAAATAGCAGGTGTCCCAGCACTCCAACCTTGGCACTATGTCAACCACCTGGGTGCAATCCTCAAAGTTCATATGTAGTTAAGCTTGGAAGTGAAGGGCACACTCAGGATATTTTAAAGAACCAAAAAATGTTTTTATTTGGAGTCACAGCAAATCATCAAGGACAAAGTCGACGTTTCGGCTCACATCAGAGCCTTCTTCAAGACAAAGATAATCTCACTCCGGCACATAGCCATGCTCCCAAACACGGCTATGTGCCGGAGTGAGATTATCTTTGTCTTGAAGAAGGCTCTGATGTGAGCCAAAACGTCGACTTTGTCCTTGATGACTTGTGACTCCAAATAAAAACATTTTGTGGTTCTTTAAAACATCCTGAGAGTGCCCTTCCCTTCCAAGCTTAACTATATATATATATATATATATATATATATATATATATATATATATATATATATATACACACACACACACACACACACACATACATACACACACATACATACACACACCTTTGTGCCCTTCCCAGTCAAACACCTTGTCATATTCCATATCCCTTTTTAACCATTTAAAAAAATAAATCAATATTAAACTGATATTTTTTTTATTAAATAGGTTTATATATGTGTTATACTTTATTTTAATATATTTTACATGTGTTTTTTTACACTTTGTTTAGCCCTTACACTTTACTTCAGGTCTCAGTTCACGCTAATTCATCTAGTGCTATTTTGGCTTTCACTCGAGCCCAAGCCATAAATGTCAACATGTAATATGAGCGATATTTAGCGAAGGCCGTGATCTCCATCGACAGTATACAGTGCACCAAAGGGATGGCTCTTTAAAATACATTGAAATATGTACTACTTTATTTATACTTCCTTTGCTCATTAGTTAGTGACAAGAATATTATATTCTAAAATAGTATGTTGTTGTGGATTTCATATTTTTGATAAAGAGGCTGTGAGACTTATTTAAATAATTTGTTAATAAAATTTATGTAGAATAATGAATACATCTAGGAAAATAGTTAAAAAAATCAAGACATTATAAAACATTATGATGAACCAAATACAGTCTGTCAAATAAAGAAACATAAAGATATGACTAAATTATAAAGTGCTCAGACACTTTTCCCATTAGTTGTGGATCGCTTGCAACCACAATGTACAACAAGTAATCCTTCAGCTGTGAAAAGGTTAAGCGTTGAATCGTGAATAGATTCTATAAGTTGCTCTTCAATACACTGAATGAGCTGAATTCCGCATTGATTTATCAAAGTGCTCCAGTCAGCAGCTTTGATGGTTTCATTAAGAGGATTGTTTTTCACAGTCACATAACTGAACAAATCTTTTCTTTAGTTAACGGAGAAAGCTTAGATAAGCCTTTCAAAGTCATGTAATTACAGTTTGCAATAGACACGTAATCTTTGGGATAGCTATATGATTGCTAATATAAACTACTAACTACTGCTCTTCATAACCACTATATAGGATCTTTTTACAATATCTGCATCTGAAATCTCTATTGGTTTTTCTGATATCACATAGATGAAACACAATCTTCTATGAAGTTGATACATTTATTAATATGCAAAACAGGTGAACTGGAAGAATGTTGATGTTCCTTTAACTGTGTAACCTGCATATTTTTTAGCCATCATCATTTTCAATTTTTTTCCAGGTTTGAAGATTCACATAATACTGCTACTGATGGGTTTGTTAAAGCATCTAATTAATATTGTGTGATAATCAAAAAGTGACCGCACCACCCATTAAGTATAAAATGCTCAGGCAATGGATAGAGTCTGGTCCATGACTCAATAATAATATAATACTCAATAATCCCAGCCAATGAGTCTTAGAATTTCAACAAAGAATTTTAATAGTTTCACACTATATAATAATTAATCTGGCATTATTTAAGTAACAACAGGAGAAGACCAGAAATAAGCTCACTCACATCCACACAAACACCATCCACCAAAATGGTGGATGCTACTTTGCCTCTTTGGACTTCCTATGCTTCCTTATCCCCTAACATTTGGAGGTGGGAACAGTGAAGCGGATCCCCAAGTGTTATGTTTTCATTACTTATCATAGAGGGACTGAGACTTGGTTCTTGGGAGCTTGAGAGGAGAGTTTTACCGGACAACTCTAAGGTTCCGGTCTGCCCAGCCTGCACCACATCTTGGTGCTTTACAAAACGTGAGTGTATCAGAGTATGAATTATCTTCCTGAAATATCACACAGAATTATGCTATGTGGCGCCTTCTCTATCTTCTTATAATTAATATGTTTTATCTTGTTTGCAATACCAGTTTAGTACCGACTTTTATTAAGCTTTAAATTATTTGTTTGGTTAATTATATCAGACAACTTAAAGGAACATTCAAGTTAATTTGTAATTTATACATCAGGAATTAATTTGCTGCATTGCAAAAAATCTGCAGTCCAAATAGAATGTTTAAAAGTATTCAAAACAGACATTTATTCAGAAAACAATGCACTGATTTGGAAACGCCCCTTGAAAATCAAATACCGTCTTTTGCAGTGACCAAAGAGGGAGAGATATAAACAAGCACCTGCACATATCAACCAATCATGGTGCAGCATGTCGAAGTATCAGCTTTCTGCAATTCATAAAATGCACTCCAGCCTCTCTGATGGGAGTGTAAAAGGTACAATTTAAAAAATTAAATTGCAGGAAAAGCCTTTTTTTTTTTTTTTACAGAGAAAGAAAGTTTAATGTTTCTTTAAATACATTAAAATTAACCCATTGTATTTGGATAAAAAATGTACTAGTGTAATTGCATTATTTTAGTCAGGTAGAATTTACCTAACTGTAATGTGACATAGGGCTCAGTGATTACAGCTCTCTGCTCTGACAAGATTATCTAAGAAGTCTTGTAAAAACTGGGAGGTCCCTCAAAGATTTTAGAACAGCAAATTTTAGCTTGAGAGCTGTTTATCTCACTATGCCACATTCTAAATGTGAAGGAGAGACACACACAAAAAAAGCCCCTGAACATTGTGGGTAAATTCTCTCCATGCCAGAGAGTTTTTGATCAGGTCCATTGTTCTCAACAACTTTACCTGTTACATGTAAAAGAGAATATTTATCTACAAGATATCAAAGTTTTACCTTAAAGAGACGGTATTCATTGATTTTCATATAAATTGCATGTAACAGACACTACTATAAAGAAAAATATGCACAGATACCGATCTAAAAATCCATTATAAAACCTTTTAAAAACAAACAAACTTACTTAGAAGCTCCCAGTTTAGCTCTGTTGATAAGGTTAGGCTGGGACACCCAGTGACAGGAGCTGGGAAATCAGGAAGAGCAGAAACTCCTTCCCTGCATATGAAAAGGCAGATACCATAAACAGGAGACAGCAGGAGTCTGTAAACAAGAGTGTGCATCTATAACTTTGGGTCCTGGTTAAGGGCCTGAAAATCAGCACAATTTTATTAAAAAAATAAAAAAACATAAAGCAAAACTAAACATTTTTACAAAAAACTCTCCCAGATGGGCTATATAAATGGATTATCTACAAAACATTTATGCAAAGAAAAATCTAGTGTACAATGTCCCTTTTAAGGGATATTAAACACCTTGAGATTTGTAGGGCGAAAGAAAGAGACAGCGCAACCCCACATCAAGGTAGTAGTTTCACAATGTTAATTCACACACAAAAGTAATGCACTTACAAACAGACAGTAAAGATGTCGCATTAATCCCTTTATAGGGAACAGCAAGAGGCAAGTCCCAGTTCTTTCAGGAATCTTATTCAGCTCCACGGCTATCAATACTGCCGCTTCGATATTGCTTGCTGACACACAGTCTCAATGAATCAGAGCCGTCCTTGGCTCCGCCCCCAACGCGTTTCGTCTGTGCTATCCAGACTTTCTCAAGAGGAAGTGATGCTGTCTGGCATGATCCCATGAGTCACTATTTACATCCGCTTGTGGATTCTGATTGGATGATCACTAACCTATCCGGTATTAGTATGCGGACAAGCCTCTCTTGTTGTACGTGATAAATTCAGCTTTAGACTAAAGCAAACATCTAATCTCTCATAACGATATATGGCTGTTCAATCTTAAACACTTAAAATTTACAATTTAATAGACAACGAAAAATGCACAATACAAATTAATATAAACAGCGTGGTGTTAGCGCACAGAAAAGGTTGAATCTTGGAAATGTTACGTAGATGGTTGCGGCAGGATGTAGAAAGCAATTAGTTATGGGGGGCGAAGGATAGATTTGAGTCAAGTGTAACTCCGAGGCAGCGGACTTGGGGCGATGGGGAAATAGTGATGCTGTCAACAGGGATAGAGAAGTCACAAGTCAGCGTAGAGCTTGAGGGGGGATAAGTAGGAGCTCAGTCTTGGACATGTTAATCTTTAGGTGGTGAGAGGCCATCCAGGAAGAAATACCAGATAAGCAGTCTCTGACATGAGAAAAGACGGAGGGAGAGAGAGGGAGCAGTTTCGTTGTCTATTAAATTGAGAGAGATAGAGAGAGTGAGAGAGATATTAATTTGTATTGTGCATTTTTCGTTGTCTATTAAATTGTAAATTTTAAGTGTTTAAGATTGAACAGCCATATATCGTTATGAGAGATTAGATGTTTGCTTTAGTCTAAAGCTGAATTTATCACGTACAACAAGAGAGGCTTGTCCGCATACTAATACCGGATAGGTTAGTGATCATCCAATCAGAATCCACAAGCGGATGTAAATAGTGACTCATGGGATCATGCCAGACAGCATCACTTCCTCTTGAGAAAGTCTGGATAGCACAGACGAAACGCGTTGGGGGCGGAGCCAAGGACGGCTCTGATTCATTGAGACTGTGTGTCAGCAAGCAATATCGAAGCGGCAGTATTGATAGCCGTGGAGCTGAATAAGATTCCTGAAAGAACTGGGACTTGCCTCTTGCTGTTCCCTATAAAGGGATTAATGCGACATCTTTACTGTCTGTTTGTAAGTGCATTACTTTTGTGTGTGAATTAAAATTGTGAAACTACTACCTTGATGTGGGGTTGCGCTGTCTCTTTCTTTCGCCCTAGGATTTTCAATTAAAGAGAGCATTTGGAAACAAGCCTCTGGAACCAGCTGCACCTCATTTTCAAATCTATGAATAGGAGTTGGCAACACAAAAATTCTTGCAACTAATATAGCCATACAAGTGTACTCCTAAGACTACTTCCCTGCAGTGGGTAATATCATTCTTAAAAACACAGCAGTGTTTTTATTTACCTGTGGTTTTGATTCACTTGTGACTTTTATCTACCTGTTGTTTTGTTATTTTTAATCTATTTTTTGATGTATTTACTCATTCTTTTTAACAAATGTATTTATGAACATGTATGAATATTTTTATTGATCTACCAGTGTGCAATATCTATTTAACAATTGAAAATTGTTCATAGCTACTTGTTATATCATCCAAAGCATTTTTATTTTACATCCACCACTCTACCTAGCTGCGCTGTTAATACTTTTAGTGTAGTGTACCTTGAGATTTGTGTATAACATGTTTAGTTATATATAATGAAACAATTTTGCAATATACTTCATTATTTTTCCCCCTTTTAATGTAATTTAGGTCTGAACATTAAGCAATTTCTAATTCCCTGCCCTAAACTGCACCCTGCGGACTTCTCAAGTATAATTCTGATATATATATATATATAGATAGAGAGATAGATAGAGAGATAGATAGAGAGATAGATAGAGAGATAGATAGAGAGATAGATAGAGAGATAGATAGAGAGAGAGATAGAGAGAGAGATAGAGAGAGAGATAGAGAGAGAGATAGAGAGAGAGATAGAGATAGATAGAGAGAGAGAGAAAGAGAGAAAGAGAGAAAGAGAGATAGAGAGATAGAGAGATAGAGAGATAGAGAGATAGAGAGATAGAGAGATAGAGAGATAGAGAGATAGAGAGATAGAGAGATAGTGAACAAACCAACGCCTAGATTTAGAGTTCTGCATTAGCCGTCAAAACCTGCGTTAGGGGGTCCTAATGCTGGTTTTTACCGCCCGCTGGTATTTAGAGTCAGTCAGGAAAGGGTCTAACGCTCACTTTCCAGCCGCGACTTTTCCATACCACAGATCCCCTTACGCCAGTTGCGTAGCCTATCTTTTCAATGGGATCTTTCTAACGCCGGTATTTAGAGTCTTGGCTAAAGTGAGCGTTAGAAATCTAACGACAAAACTCCAGCAGCAGAGAAAAGCCAGGAGTTAAGAGCTTTCTGGGCTAACGCCGGTTCATAAAGCTCTTAACTACTGTGCTCTAAAGTATACTAACACCCATAAACTACCTATGTACCCCTAAACCGAGGCCCCCCCACATCGCCGCCACTATAATAAATTTTTTTAACCCCTAATCTGCCGACCGCACACCGCCGCAACCTACATTATCCCTATGTACCCCTAATCTGCTGCCCCTAACACCGCCGACACCTACATAATATTTATTAACCCCTAATCTGCCCCCCCCAACGTCGCCGCTACCTTACCTACAATTATTAACCCCTAATCTGCCGACCGGACCTCACCGCTACTCTAATAAATGTATTAACCCCTAAAGCTAAGTCTAACCCTAACCCTAACACCCCCCTAAGTTAAATATAATTTTTTATCTAATGACATAAAATAAATCTTATTAAATAAATTATTCCTATTTAAAGCTAAATACTTTAAATAGGTAGGAAAATTCTGATTGGCTGATGGAATCAGCCAATCAGATTCAAGTTCAATCCGATTGGCTGATCCAATCAGATTGAGCTCGCATTCTATTGGCTCTTCCGATCAGCCAATAGAATGCGAGCTCAATCTGATTGGCTGATTGGATCAGCCAATCGGATTGAACTTGAATCTGATTTTAATCAGAATTTTCCTACCTTAATTCTGATTGGCTGATAGAATCCTAACAGCCAGTCGGAATTCGAGGGACGCCATCTTGGATGACGTCCCTTAAAGGAACCGTCATTCGTCGGGAAGTCGTCGGCCAGGATGGATGTTCGGCGTTGGCGGGATGAAGATGGATCCGGAAGAAAGAAGATTGAAGATGCCGCTTGATAGAAGACTTCAGACGGATGATGGACCTCTTCAGCCCCCGGTTGGATAAAGACTTCAGCCGGATGATGGACCTCTTCAGCCCCGGATAGGAGGAAGACTTCGGAGCCTCTTCTGGACGGATCGGTGATACCCGGCGTGGTGAAGACAAGGTAGGAAGATCTTCAGGGGCTTAGTGTTAGGTTTATTTAAGGGGGGTTTGGGTTAGATTAGGGGTATGTGGGTGGTGGGTTGTAATGTTGGGGGGGTATTGTATGTTTTTTTTTACAGGCAAAAGAGCAGAATTCTTTGGGGCATGACCCGCAAAAGGCCCTTTTAAGGGCTGGTAAGGTAAAAGAGCTTTTCAATTTTTATTTTAGAATAGGGTAGGGCATTTTTTTATTTTGGGGGGCTTTGTTATTTTGTTAGGGGGCTTAGAGTAGGTGTAATTAGCTTAAAATTGTTGTAATATTTTTATAATGTTTGTAAATTATTTTTTTATTTTTTGTAACTTAGTTCTTTTTTTATTTTTTGTAACTTAGTTCTTTTTTTATTTTTTGTACTTTAGTTAGTGTATTTATTTGTATTTATTTGTAGGTATTTGTATTTAATTTATTTATTGATAGTGTAATGTTAGGTTTAATTGTAGATAATTGTAGGTAGTTTATTTAATTAATTTATTGATAGTGTAGTGTAAGGTTTAATTGTAACTTAGGTTAGGATTTATTTTACAGGTACTTTTGTAATTATTTTAACTAGGTAGCTATTGAATAGTTATTAACTATTTAATAGCTATTGTACCTGGTTAAAATAAATACAAAGTTGCCTGTAAAATAAATATTAATCCTAAAATAGCTATAATATAATTATTATTTATAGTGTAGCTATATTAGGGTTTATTTTACAGGTAAGTATTTAGCTTTAAATAGGATTAATTTATTTAATAATATTTATTTTATTTCATTAGATAAAAATTATATTTAACTTAGGGGTGTGTTAGTGTTAGACTTAGCTTTAGGGGTTAATACATTTATTAGAGTAGCGGTGAGGTCCGGTCGGCAGATTAGGGGTTAATAATTGTAGGTAGGTAGCGGCGACGTTGGGGGGGCAGATTAGGGGGTAATAAATATAATATAGGGGTCGGCGGGGGTTAGGGGCAGCAGATTAGGGGTTCATAGGGATAACGTAGGTTGCGGCGGTGTACGGAGCGGCAGATTAGGGATTAATCGTATAATGCAGCAATAGCGGGGGCGGCAGATTAGGGGTTAATAAGTGTAAGGTTAGGGGTGTTTAGACTCGGGGTACATGTTAGGGTGTTAGGTGCAGACGTAGGAAGTGTTTCCCCATAGGAAACAATGGGGCTGCGTTGGGAGCTGAACGCTGCTTTTTTGCAGGTGTTCGTTTTTTTTTCAGCTCAAACTGCCCCATTGTTTCCTATGGGGGAATCGTGCACAAGCACGTTTTTGAAGCTGGCCGTGTCCGTAAGCACCGCTGGTATTGAGAGTTGCAGTGGCGGTAAATATGCCTGTACGCTCCCTTTTTGGAGCCTAACGCAGCCCTTCTGTGAACTCTAAATACCAGCGGTATATAAAAGTTGCGGGGGAAAAAAAGCATGCGTAGCTAATGCACCCCTTTGGCCGCAGAACTCTAAATCTAGGCACAAGTGTTTAAATCAGGTGTAAACCCCTCCCACCAATCAGAACAGGACAGCCCCCTGTTACATCATGTGATACAAACAATTTATCAAAATATTGACATCTCACAAATTCTGTGAATCTAATTATATAATAATAGTGACATACCACATTACAGAAAATAAAAAAATCAAATTACCAAATTTAACAAAATTAAACCGAATCCCTATGAAAATAAAAAAGAACCCCCCAAAATAAAAACACCCCCTACTCTAAGAATAAACTACCAGTAGCCCTTAAAATGGATTTTTTCAGGGCATTGCCCCAAGATAATCAGCTCTTTTACAAAAAATATACAAACTCCCACCTAACAAACCCCCCACCCCCCAAAATAAAAGAACCTAACACTAAAATACCTAAACTACCCATTGCCCTGAAAAGGGCATTTTTTGGGCATTGCCCTTAAAAGGGTATTTAGCTCTTTTACTGCCCATTCCTAATCTAAATTAAAAAAAAAAAAACTTAAAAAATCATAAATCTAACCCCCAGGTTGGTACTCACGGTTCCTAAAGTCCGGCGGAGAAGGTCCTGTTCCAGGCGGTGAAGTCTTCTTCCAAGCACAACCTCTTCTTCTTCCAGGAACATCCTGTGTGGAGAGCAGCTGAAGACTGAAGACCGCGGCGCTGAGGACCGGCGACCCTGGAACTGAAGACCGGCAACTGCAGAGACATGGAGCGCGGAGGATCCTCTTCGTACGATCTCCACCGTACACTGAATAGTGAATTCAAAGTACGTGATTAAAGATGGCGTCCCTTGAATTCCTATTGGCTGATTTGATTCTTCCAATTCAAATCAGCCAATAGGATGAAAGCTACTCAAATCCTATTGGCTGTTTAAATTAGCCAATAGGATGAGAGCAAGTTAAATTATATTGGCTGATTTGAATAGCTAATAAAATTTCCCTTGCTCTCATCCTTTTGGCTGATTTGAACAGTCAATAGGATTTGAGTAGCTCTCATCCTATTGGATGCTTTGATATGGAAAAATCAAATCAGCCAATAGGAATTCAAGGGACGCCATCTTTAATTGCGTACCTTGAATTCACTATTCAGTGTATGGCGGAGGATCCTCCACGCTCCATGGCTCCACGGTCGTCGGTCTGCAGTTCCAGGGTCACCGGTCTTCAGTCTTCAGCACCGCTCCACGCAGGATGTTCCTGGAAGAAGATGTTGCGCTTGGAAGAAGACTTCACCGCCTGGAACAGGACCTTCTCCGCCGGACTTCAGGAACCGTGAGTACCAACTTGGGGGTTAGATTTAGTATCTTTAAGGGTTTTTTGGGGAGGTTTGTTTTATTAAGATTAGGGATGGGCAGTAAAAGAGGTAAATGCCCTTTAAGGGCAATGCCTAAACAAATGCCCTTTTCAGGGCAATGGGTAGTTTAGGTTTAGTGTTAGGTTCTTTTATTTTGGGGGGTGAGGGGAGTTTAATGTTAGGTAGGACTTTGTATATTTTTTGTAAAAGAGCTGATTATCTTGGGGCAATGCCCTACAAAAAGCCCTTTTAAGAGCTACTGGTAGTTTATTCTTAGAGTAGGGGGTGTTTTTATTTTTTTTGGGGGGGGGCCTTTTTATTTTCATAGGGATTAGGGTTAAATTTGGTAATTTTGATTTTTTATTTTTTGTAAAGTTATTTTTTTTTTAATTTTTTGTAACTTTAGAATGTATTAGTTTAATTAATGTGGATTTATTTAATGGGATGTTAGGTTAGGGGTTGTTAGGTTAGGGGTTCATTAAAATTATAGTATTGCTACACCTGTAGGTTAAATATTTATATAAAAGAAGAGTTACAAAATAGGTTGTTTCTACATCTGCAGTTTAAAAAATAATTAGACTGCCCTCTGGGCAGGCTTATCGACTAGTTATTATATAATTAGATTCACAGAATTGTGAGATGTCAATATTTTGATAAATTGTTTGTATCACATGATGTAACAGGGGGCTGTCTTGTTCTGATTGGTGGGAGGGGTTTACACCTGATTAAAACACTTGGGCTTAGATTTGGAGTTTGGCGGTAGCCGTGAAAACCAGCGTTAGAGGCTCCTAACGCTGGTTTTAGGCTACCGCCGGTATTTGGAGTCAGTCAAAAAAGGGTCTAACGCTCACTTTTCAGCCGCGACTTTTCCATACCGCAGATCCCCTTACGTCAATTGCGTATCCTATCTTTTCAATGGGATCTTTCTAACTCCGGTATTTAGAGTCGTGGCTGAAGTGAGCGTTAGAATTCTAATGACAAAACTCCAGCCGCAGAAAAAAAGTCAGTAGTTAAGAGCTTTCTGGGCTAACACCGGTTCATAAAGCTCTTAACTACTGTGCCCTAAAGTACACTAACACCCATAAACTACCTATGCACCCCTAAACCGAGGCCCCCCCCACATCGCTGACACTCGATTACATTTTTTTAACCCCTAATCTGCCGACCGCCACCTACGTTATCCTTATGTACCCCTAATCTGCTGCCCCTAACACTGCCGACCTCTATATTATATTTATTAACCCCTAACCTGCCCCCCACAACATCGCTGCCAGCTACCTACAATAATTAACCCCTAATCTGCCGACCGCCACCTACGTTATCCTTATGTACCCCTAATCTGCTGCCCCTAACACCGCCGACCCCTATATTATATTTATTAACCCCTAATCTGCCCCCCACAACGTCGCCTCCACCTGTCTACACTTATTAACCCCTAATCTGCCGAGCGGACCGCACCGCTATTATAATAAAGTTATTAACCCCTAATCCGCCTCACTAACCCTATAATAAATAGTATTAACCCCTAATCTGCCCTCCCTAACATCGCCGACACCTAACTTCAATCATTAACCCCTAATCTGCCGACTGGAGCTCACCGCTATTCTAATAAATTTATTAACCCCTAAAGCTAAGTCTAACCCTAACACTAACACCCCCCTAAATTAAATATAATTTAAATCTAACAAAATAAATGAACTCTTATTAAATAAATTATTCCTATTTAAAGCTAAAAATACTTACCTGTAAAATAAATCCTAACCTAAGTTACAATTAAACCTAACACTACACTATCAATAAATTAATTTAATAAAATACCTACAAATAAATACAATGAAATAAACTAACTAAAGTACAAAAAATAAAAAAGAACTAAGTTACAAAAAATAAAAAAATATTTACAAACATCAGAAAGATATTACAACATTTTAAACTAATTACACCTACTCTAAGCCCCCTAATAAAATAACAAAGACCCCCAAAATAAAAAAATGCCCTACCCTATTCTAAATTACTAAAGTTCAAAGCTCTTTTACCTTACCAGCCCTGAACAGGGCCCTTTGTGGAGCATGCCCCAAGAAATTCAGCTCTTTTGCCTGTAAAAAAAACCATACAATACCCCCTCAACATTACAACCCACCACCCACATACCCCTAATCTAACCCAAACCCCCCTTAAATAAACCTAACACTAAGCCCTTGAAGATCTTCCTACCTTATCTTCACCATACCAGGTTCACCGATCGATCCAGAAGAGCTCCTCCGATGTCCTGATCCAAGCCCAAGCAGGGGGCTGAAGAGGTCCATGATCCGGCTGAAGTCATCATCCAAGCGGGAGCTGAAGAGGTCCATGATCCGGCTGAGGTCTTCTATCAACGGCATCTTCAATCTTCTTTCTTCCGGAGCCATCATCTTCCAGCCGACGTGGAACATCCTCTTCTCCCGACGCCTACTCGCCGAATGACGGTTCCTTTAAATGACGTCATCCAAGATGGCGTCCCTCGAATTCCGATTGGCTGATAGGATTCTATCAGCCAATTGGAATTAAGGTAGGAAAATTCTGATTGGCTGATGGAATCAGCCAATCAGAATCAAGTTCAATCCGATTGGCCGATCCGATCAGCCAATCGGATTGAACTTGATTCTGATTGGCTGATTCCATCAGCCAATCAGAATATTCCTACCTTAATTCCGATTGGCTGATAGAATCCTATCAGCCAATCGGAATTCAAGGGACGCCATCTTGGATGACGTCCCTTAAAGGAACCGTCATTCGGCGAGTAGGCGTCGGGAGAAGAGGATGTTCCGCATCGGCTGGAAGATGATGGCTCCGGAAGAAAGAAGATTGAAGATGCCGTTGATAGAAGACTTCAGCCGGATCATGGACCTCTTCAGCTCCCGCTTGGATGATGACTTCAGCCGGATCATGGACCTCTTCAGCTCCCGCTTGGATGATGACTTCAGCCGGATCATGGACCTCTTCAGCTCCCGCTTGGATGATGACTTCAGCCGGATCATGGACCTCTTCAGCCCCCTGCTTGGGCTTGGATCAGGACATTGGAGGAGCTCTTCTGGATCGATCGGTGAACCTGGTATGGTGAAGACAAGGTAGGAAGATCTTCAGGGGCTTAGTGTTAGGTTTATTTAAGGGGGGTTTGGGTTAGATTAGGGGTATGTGGGTGGTGGGTTGTAATGTTGGGGGGGGGTATTGTATGTTTTTTTTTACAGGCAAAAGAGCTGAATTTCTTGGGGCATGCCCCGCAAAGGGTCCTGTTTAGGGCTGGTAAGGTAAAAGAGCTTTGAACTTTAGTAATTTAGAATAGGGTAGGGCATTTTTTTATTTTGGGGGTCTTTGTTATTTTATTAGGGGGCTTAGAGTAGGTGTAATTAGTTTAAAATTGTTGTAATATTTTTTTGATGTTTGTAAATATTTTTTTATTTTTTGTAACTTAGTTCTTTTTTATTTTTTGTACTTTAGTTAGTTTATTTCATTGTATTTATTTGTAGGTATTGTATTTAATTAATGTATTGATAGTGTAGTGTTAGGTTTAATTGTAGGTAATTGTAGGTATTTTATTTAATTAATTTATTGCTAGTGTAGTGTTAGGTTTAATTGTAACTTAGGTTAGGATTTATTTTACAGGTCATTTTGTAATTACTTTAACTAGGTAGCTATTAAATAGTTATTAACTATTTAATAGCTATTGTACCTGGTTAAAATAAATACAAAGTTACCTGTAAAATAAATATAAATCCTAAAATAGCTATAATATAATTATAATTTATATTGTAGCTATATTAGGATTTATTTTACAGGTAAGTATTTAGCTTTAAATAGGAATAATTTATTTAATAAGAGTTCATTTATTTAGTTAGATTTAAATTATATTTAACTTAGGGGGGTGTTAGTGTTAGGGTTAGACTTAGCTTTAGGGGTTTATACATTTATTAGAATAGCGGTGAGCTCCAGTCGGCAGATTAGGGGTTAATGTTTGAAGTTAGGTGTCGGCGATGTTAGGGAGGGCAGATTAGGGGTTAATACTATTTATTATAGGGTTAGTGAGGCGGATTAGGGGTTAATAACTTTATTATAATAGCGGTGCGGTCCGCTCGGCAGATTAGGGGTTAATAAGTGTAGGCAGGTGGAGGCGACGTTGTGGGGGGCAGATTAGGGGTTAATAAATATAATATAGGGGTCGGCGGTGTTAGGGACAGCAGATTAGGGGTACATATCGATAATGTAAGTAGCGGCGGTTTACGGAGCGGCAGATTAGGGGTTAATAATAATATGCAGGGGTCAGCGATAGCGGGGGCGGCAGATTAGGGGTTAATAAGTGTAAGGTTAGGGGTGTTTAGACTCGGGGTTCATGTTAGGGTGTTAGGTGCAGGCGTAGGAAGTGTTTCCCCATAGCAAACAATGGGGCTGCGTTAGGAGCTGAACGCGGCTTTTTTGCAGGTGTTAGGTTTTTTTTCAGCTCAAACAGCCCCATTGTTTCCTATGGGGGAATCGTGCACGAGCACGTTTTTGAGGCTGGCCGCGTCCGTAAGCAACTCTGGTATCGAGAGTTGAAGTTGCGTTAAATATGCTCTACGCTCATTTTTTTTAGCCTAACGCAGCCATTCTGTGGACTCTCAATACCAGAGTTATTTTAAAGGTGCGGCCAGAAAAAAGCCAGCGTTAGCTACGCGGGTCGTTACCGACAAAACTCTAAATCTAGGCGTTGGTTTGTTCACTGTTCACTTGGTCTAAAGAAGGGGTGATTGATCCCCGAAACGTCACTGATTTTTTGATGTGCAAATAAAAGCACCATTTTTCACAAATCCAGTGAGTGCAAGCCTTTTTGCCTTTATATATAAATATTTTTTTTACACACAATGCCATTGTCAGGTAGCACAGTCAGGTTACTAGTTTTATTTTCTCAGGATTGAGCTTTAGTTTAAAGTAATAATAATAAAAGATAAAATATTGTAGTACTTATTTACCCATCCCTGATTGAAGGCAGTCTAAGGAAGCAACTGTAGTAACTGAGCATGTCAAAATCTAAGGATGTTTTGAAATTTGAGAACATTCTACACATGCTTATTTTGCCCCTTTAAAGGGACACTAAACCCAAAAATTTCCTTTCATGATTCAGATAGAGAACACAATTTTAAAGAACATTCCAATTTACTTCTATTATATCATGTGTTTCATTCTTTAGATATCTTTTGTTGAAGAAATAGCAATGTACATGGGTGAGCCAATCACACGAGGCAACTATGTGCATCCACTAATCAGCAGCTCCTGAGCCTATCCAGATATGCTTTTAAGTAAATATCAAGAGAATGACGCAAAATAGATAATAGAAGTAAATTAGTAAGTTGTTTAAAATTGTATGCTCTTTCTAAATCATTAAAATAAAAATTGGGTTTCATGTCCTTTTAAGAGATTTTTGTTGCCACCCATTCAGTCTCTTTATGGGCGTTTAGGCACAGAGGACCTTTAAAAAAGCAAAGGGCTCCTAACCTCCCATTGGCTGCAACATGGTGGGACGGGGTTACACATTCTACGTGCCTTGAGGACAATATCAGGCAGCCATATTGGTCTTGCAGAAATAGAGCTAGATTACAAATGAGGCACAAATGTTTTTGCGCAAGAGATATATTTTCACGAGAAGTTTTAATTGTGCTGGGATTACAAGTTATGCTTCAAACCTTTCCGCAATCTCAAAGCTGTGGTTAACTGCTTTCCAAAACAAAAAAGTGTCACAATACACATCAAAAAATACATTACAAAGTACAGTTACACTCATATTACTAAAATAAAAATGATTAAAAATAAAAAAATTGCACAAAAGTTATAAGGGATCAAAAGATATGAGATCTCAGGTGTTAAAAGAAAAAAAAAAAGACCCCAAAGTACTTTAACATATACCTTTAGATACATAGATAAATAATTATTTGTATGTATATTTTTATACTGTATATATCTATATATGATCATCTATACAAATATATATAAATATATATATATATTTGTTTAAAAAATAAAAAAAAAACAGATATATGTAGAAATATTTAATTATGAATAAATAGAACATATTCCATTATGTTGGAATATTAAATATTTATATTTTCATGTTGGGTTAGCGCACTTGCTAAAATACTATAGTGTTTGCGTGAGAGAGTGGGTGTTTTTCCACTTTTTTTCCCTCCATTGACTTCTATAGGGGAATGTAAAAACACGATTGCGATTGTCGACTTTAAGCGCGATTTAGGTTACCGCTAGCGCAAAATAAGTTGTTTTTTTTTAAAACTTGTAATATGAACACAACCCAACTAACGCAAAAAGCTCAACTCTAGCAGAGTTTTCGTGATTGCGAAAAAGAAATATACAGCGCCATTTGTAATCTAGCCAATAATATGCCCTTGCCGGCGGACAGACTGAGGGAAGACTTAGCAGAGATCTGATGCACTGTCACTTTAAGTGAGACGCTTCTCTAGATTCTGAAAATGGAATACTAGATGAAATGAAAGCAAACACATTTCCTTTTAAAAAGAGAACTTTACACAGGATTCTCATTGTATTATTCAACTATTGTTTATAATGAGGAGGAGGCCAAACAGAATCCAAACTCAACAAAAATATAAAGTCTTTAATAACTTAAAGGTTTTACCTAATTTTCCTATTAGGCAGTGTATCTCACAAAGTAGATAAAACATCACATAAGTTGGATCCCAATCAGTAATCTTGATGCTTTCAGCAAACAAACGCAAAGTGTCTTCAAATCCAAAAAAGTAGCCCCAGTTTGCAAATCAGATCCCAAACAGCATTTAAAACCAGAAAACAGATCCAGCAGGCACTTTAGATCCCAAACAGTAGCCTTGATGTTTTCAGCAGCATAAAAAGACTCCTAATCCGAAGACAGGATAGATTCACACTAAGGAGGTAATCCAACATTCAAGATAGGTTGTAAATATTAGTAAAAGTCCTGTTGTTATGAACACATCTGTCAGCAGACACAGGTTTAATATGCAGTTGGTTTTCAGCAGGGAAAGACAGATTTCTTACAACACAAGGCAGCAAAAACAATTAATTTACACAGCACCTGTTGATGGGCAGGGAATGCCTTAAAGGGACAGTCTACTCCAGAATTGTTATTGTTTAAAAAGATAGATAATCCCTTTATTACCCATTCCCCAGTTTTACATAACCAACACAGTTATATTAATATACTTTTTATCTCTGTTATTACCTTGTATCTACGCCTATGCAGACTGTCCCCTTATTTCAGTTCTTTTGACAGACTTGCATTTTAGCCAATCAGTGCTGACTCCTAGGTAACTCCACGGACGTGAGCACAATGTTTATCTATATGGCCCACATAAGCTAACGCCCTTTAGCTGTGTAAAACTGTCATATGCATTAAGATAAGAGGCGGCCTTCAATAAATTAGAAATTAGCATATGAGGTTTAGCTTTAAACAAAGAATACTAATAGAAAAAAGCAAATTTGATGATAAAAGTAAATTGGGATCTTGTTTAAAATTACTTGCCCTATCTGAATCATGAAAGTTTTATTTTGACTAGACTGTCTTTTTAAGAAGCATATGATAAAAAAGGGGAGTAATTACAAAAAGATAAACTTGTTAAAGGGACGGTATCACCCTATAAACATAAGTATTTGAATGTGACAACAGGGAACTGTAAGTGCTGAGAATAAATAGCTAACCCTGGATCCAAGAATGAAAATGTTTTTATTTATAAAATGTAACTGCCATTCTCTTCCTTGTGCTTGGCATCCCTTGTCTATATAAAATAAATGTTGCAGGCAGGGGAAGCCAAGCATGAGGTAGGCAATGGAAGTTAAATAATATAAATTAAATAAAATTCTGTTAGTGGCTGCTGATCAGATAACATTTTTGTGATCTTTCAATCTGCCCGTTTCTGCTGTCATAACTCTATAAATAATGTACATCCCACTCCCAAACCCATTCCCATATGATCCGCAGGTGATTTGCGACTTGTGAGCGCTGCGTAGTCAGGTGAAGACACAGAGCTGCGAAACGAGGGTGCCACAGCTCACTCCTGAAGCTAATAATTTAAGTGTGCAGTCAATGCCCATACCATGGGGGGGCATACGTAGATGAGTTGCTCCAATAAACAGAGCAGTTGAGCGAAGATGCCGCTGTTCGCTACAGTTCTTAATTTAATTGTGTGTGGTCAGACCAACTAAGTGGTCGGCTAAAGCAATCAATCACTGTCTGATCAGTTAGGTGAAGGTTTAGAATTGTAGAGACTTGGAAACTTGAATTAATCTCTGTATTTTGTTTAACCCTCTGAATACCAGTGGAGTTTGCATGTAATCTACACCATCATGTAGGGAAGCTTAAATTAATCTCAGTACAAGCTTGTTTAACCTCTTACGTGCTAGTGGGATATGCATGTAAGTAGGGTTGAATTAATCTCAGTAGCTTGTTAAACTTGATGATTGCCAGTAGAGTATGTATGTAGCAATGACATATAGCATTTGCCAGAATGAATTAAGAAGCAAAATACATCTAGAAAACTGTATAAAGTTTGGGGTGCTTGGAACAGTAGATAATGAAGTACACCTGGATCAGAGTTATCTCAGTTATCCCATCTCAACAGAATGAAAAAGTGGCCAAGAACTGGCATATTCTTTCAAAGCTCTTAGATTGCATAAGTTTTTGTGGGGGTTTTGAATTGGCATTACATGGCCATGATAAATCTGAATCTTCTTCCAATCGTGGAGTGTATCAAGGACTGGTGGATTTTGTTGCGAGCATATATAGTGCACTAGAACAACACTTAAAGGCAACTCTAAAACTATCCAGAATGATATGCTGGACTACATGCTTAATGTCATCAGATAGGTCATCCTACAACAATGTAAAAACGCAGATTTTGTAGCAGTACAGGTAAATAAGACAATGAATATGGCAACA
Organism: Bombina bombina; assembly: GCF_027579735.1. Taxonomy (NCBI): domain Eukaryota; kingdom Metazoa; phylum Chordata; class Amphibia; order Anura; family Bombinatoridae; genus Bombina; species Bombina bombina. Next base: position 102,903,683 of record NC_069506.1, on the reverse strand, counting down.
ATGACACAGTCTGTTCTAGACTTTAGGTACTTTCATGAGAACAGAACTGTTGAAAGACTTTTTGGATTTACATCTTTGGAAAGTTCTAATGACAGACATAATTGCTCTGCATGTTTTTGAAAACTTAAACTTCATTTTTCCAAAGGCCAATGAGAAAAAAACATTAATGGCTCAAATTTATGATGAAGCTAGTGTGATCTGGAGGAGTTTTCTTCTGCTCCATAACGTCTGTTGCAATGTACAAACTCTTTGACAAGGACAGCTGTGCATAATTAAGTAGTAGGTAGAAGACTTCCAAGAGGTGCATCAACATGTTGGAATTTTAATATAACAAACTTTAAATGTCATTTTTGAGTGAGCACTGAGAGTATCTCATAGAATGCTTCCAAACGATTATGTCTTGCTCAGGGAATTTCAATACAACAACTCTTAGTGAGGCCAAATCATATGCAGGATTTCCTGAAGAAAGGGAATTTTATACTCCATACACATGCTGCTAGAGATTATGCAACACATTAATATGCGTTATAGTCAGCTCCAGAAAAGGGACACTGATGGTTCATTCATAAAGCAACAACAACAGTAATTTCGCAACAGCGTTGTTTCATAAATACCTCCATACTTTTTCAAAGAATATCCCATACTAGACAAGGAAGCAGTGGCTGAGAACTTAGCACAGTAAAGGGGGTAAGTCGCGCAGCGATGGGCAGCAAAGTGTAAATATATATAACAGTTCAAAAGGCAAACACTGGTTGTCTCCACTCCAGCCCAATCATACACAGTTCTTTAGTATGCACTTTAGTATGCACGTGCAGAGGCCCACATCAGCAAATAACTGGCATTAAGAATATTGTTTGAAAACATAACCACAGCAACAGACCGGACACGGTGAACCAAATGTGTTTAGACAGCGCTTATATCACTGACTTCTCAGTACTCAGCACTTATAGACTTCTGTAGAAACTGTCCAGCTCAGCTTACCAACCGGAAGACCAGCTCCACACCGATCCTCTGATTATACTTCAGCGAGCCTTTTCTGTGTCCACATGCCTCTGGGGTCCGCTGGAAAGCTTGAACTGACGTTCTTGGCCAAACTGATCTCTCTGTAAGTAGCGTGTGGTATGACCTGCTCTCTGCTGGTAGCTCCGTAAACCAAAAGTGTGAAGGGGCTGTGATAGGTATATCATTCACACCTGACCACACAGGGCCAATCTCAGACAGGAACACGATCCACAGATGTTAAACACAAGCGGTGCCAGGTAAGGGAGAAAGTAACACAGTTCAAAAGGAAAATACCGGCACCCTCCAAGACGGTTAAAACAATTTCTTCTTTATTGATCATATAAATGAACACAAGGATACAACAGTCAGAGCACGCCTGACATGTTTTGGCTTAGTAGCCTTAATCATAGATGTGTATATACACATAAACACATACATATATATATGTATATAAGCGTATACATGTATATTTACAGGAAACACACAGTTCCCATAGACCGCTATGTAAAGGCACTTTTCAGTGCCGTTTTGTTTCTAGCACCTCGCATCCCCTAACTTTAACCCCTAAAAACTGCTGTGTGTTGTTATTTTTGGAAAAATTAAAGATGCTCATATTTTTATTTATTTTTTAATTACTGGAACCATACAGTTTATTTTGGGAACAACTGGGGGACATTTGAAAAATTTACCAGAGACTGATCTCTGCTTAATTTTCGGAGTGCTCGCTGTACCATTAACCAAACACTTGTAATGTATGTATATAGTGGTCACGTGACTTGCCATTTTTAAAGCATATCATTATAACCAAATATAGAATACATTGAAAACAAAATATCACATTCAGTCTAATCATTATAAAAGCAGTCTGGAATAAATAACTATCAAATAGATAAAACCACTATTAATGACTGCGATCGAGTATATGTATGGCAATCGCGTGTTCCATCCGCTTTAAAACATATGGATATAATAACATTTAAGGCAAATCAAAAGCGAAAACATTACATTAATCCCAACCTCCAAAAAAGCGGCTCGGACGATTTGCAAATGATTGCAATCACATGATACATAACTTGTGACCAGATTATGCAAAACACAGTTAAAGTTATATGTAAAATTTAGACAGAATATAAAATAATAATATATTGCATTAAGCTTAGCCACTAGAACAGTGGTTCAGACCATAGGTATATGTTATATAAAGGAAAGGCCAGTCACATGATCAACTCAAATTGTTTATCCATTGCTCTAAATGGCAGCTGTCAGAATGGATAAAATTATTAGCAATAACCTGCTTAAAATATGTTATTGTATTTTCTTGTTATCAATAATTCTGATTTAAACACCTAAAAATCTAACACTTTCTTTGCTACACTCAAACTTGACCCCACTAGTTGGAATTCAATGTCACTATTCCATATTATAAAAATATAATCTATGTACCGCTTTAAGAGCACAAGGTTTGCGCACCTGGGTGATTCCAAAATATGTGTCTTTTCAAGGGAACCTATAAAAAAGTTAGCATAACTGGGCACAAAGCCGGGCACGCTGAGCTCAGTGTTATAAATAAAAATAAAAAATGTCTTTCATGCAGTGGAGTAGTTGATATTTTTTTCAATTTATGTTATGGAATAACATCTGCCATGATTTAATGAAACAAATGACGACAGTAGAAGCAGAGAGATGTTTCTCAACTTTAAGGAGCATAAAAGAAAAGAAGATCTCTTGAATGCTTTGGCAACTCTGTAAATTGAAAAGCTGCTTATTGATGACACCCCTGATTTCAATAAACAAGTGATAGAAAAGTTTGCTTATAAATTGTTGGATTATATTTCAAGAGAAAGACTATTATTTTATTGTTTTAAAGAATATGGGCTATATTACAAACCAACTCCATAGTCTTTAATGGCATTGGTAATTTTACTAGAGCCTTGGTTAAGTTTACACCAGACTTCAAATATAGCCATTCATCTTTTAGCTTAAAAAGCTATATGCTATACATTTGATCAGATGATGTTTTGAAGCTTACAAGTTTATATTGTTTTATCAAGTTTACATTTACTTTATTTCTATAAGTTTTGCACTTTATCTCAAAAAGTTTTACATTAGGTAAACTTATATTGGAAAAATATAGTTTAATTTTTTTAGTTTTTAAGAAGAGGATGGCTAGAGAACTAGAGAACCCTGCATCAAAGGGGCGGAGACATCTGAGAGTTGGGTCTTTATTTCAATGGGTGAGGTCTAGCATCCCAAAATCTTCAAAATTCCGCTGCCGGCCCTTGGAAGTTAGATCATATGTTTACTGTTCCTTCAACATTGCTCAATTATTTTAAGCAAAATGTCTGAAATCTTTCGTAAGGCAGCACATGCCAATTTAAGTGAACATTTAATAAATACATTAAGAACATTTAAGATGACACAAGTGGACCTACTCCACTCCATTAAAAGCGGCATGGGGAGTACTTAGAGCTTTTTTTGTGGGAGTTTTCAATCCATTTCTTATCCTAGACCTTACAAAACCCAGGTTACCATTTGACTTTGCACCACGTTGACTTCAGAGATAAGGTGCAAGAGGGTTTTACAGTCATATTCCAATCCACTAGAAAACCATTTTCTAGCATGTTTTTTTGTTTTTCTTATTCACCATGCTTGACCTGCTTAAAAACCTTTTCAACTTTTGCTATATCCTATTTTAGCTGTTCCTACTGTTTTTTTAATGTTTAAAGTAAGATAAACACCTTGTAATAACAAGATGGTTGTGTAATATTGCATAAAGACCGAGTGTGAATGCTGTAAATAGATTAACACTGGTCAGCCCCCCACCACCAGTTACCTTATTTCGAAGAGACAATTGCTAATAAAATAAGTCTAGACATTATCATCTGGATAATAAACACTGCATTGTTTAGCAGCATCATATCTAACATATCTAATATATCTTATCTAATAATTGTGTACTTATTAAAGGGACATGATTCAGACAGTGCATGAAATTTTGAACAATTACCAATGTACTTCTATTTTCAAATTTGCTTCATTCTCTTGTAAACTTTTGCTGAAGGAACGCCAGTGGAAACTAATAGAACCCATATTCTTAGCCAATGACCGAAGGCCATATAAGTAAAGCCACCAATCAGCAGCTTGCTCCCAGTAGTATCTACAGAAAAATACAGGTGTTTTAGGGTAGAGCTAGTTGAAACCCTTGCTACATATACTTCCATGATCTCACAACAGTAAAAAAGAGTAATTATACTAAGAGAAAAAAGCAAATTAGTTAATGCAAGTAAAATGGAAGTTTTTCAAAATTAAATGAAAGAAAAATGTTGGGTTTAATGTCCACATAATAACATAACTTATTCTATGGTATGTCCCCCATCTAAACTGCTGTCTCTTCCTGGATATTTCTTAACACTGCTTTATAACTTATTCTATGGTATGTCCCCATCTAAACTTCCTTCTATGCCTGTATCTGATCACATCCTGTCCCCAGCATTTGCATTTCTTAATATTTTTTAACTTAGCTTAATTAATTGACTAATCCCCGCCCAATTTTGTTTTATCTGCATCTATCCCTTTGATCTAGTTCTAGTTCTTAATTGTCTCACCTGTGTGTCACTCATCTCCCTGTTTCCACTCAGTTAATTGATTTAACTCAGATGTCTGCAGAAGCCTTATACATTTAAGATCAGCTTTAGGGATAGCATTTGCTAAGAACACCATCTCTAAGCTGCCATCTCTCTAAGTGACATCTTTAAGTGGCAGTGCTAAGAATTAGTCAAGAATTGAACAAGATTTGAAGGCAAGCTAAATATTTTCTTTTTAATATGTTTTCAGCCTCATGCCTATTCCACAGGCATGCTCACATGCTGATACCTTACCCTTCTCCACAGGCAGTTTATATAGGCCCCTCTCTCCTTTCCTCTCCATACCTTAGCTCTCATGAACTACTTTCTATTTTAAAATCTATGTCACTAAACTGCACCACCTCACAGAAATACCCCCACTGCTATAAATCTCATTCTCACCTACTCTTACTTTCCATCTTGCTGCTATTAGCATCAGGTGACATCTCTCCGAATCCTGGGCCCACCCTCATTCCCACCATTACCCAATCATGCACTCCTTTTAGTAACTTTAATAAAAGCAACACACATGACCTCATTTCCATCAAATGCATCCCATACGCACACAATCCTTTCACTTGCGCACCATGGAACTCTTGCTCTGTCTGCAGCAAACTTACAACCTTTCATGACCTGTTTATTTCAAATGCTTTCACCCTTTTAGCAATTACCGAAACCTGGCTATCTTCTTTCCGACACCGTTTCCACTGCTGCTCTTACACATGGTGGTCTTCACTTTAGCCATACCCCTAGGCCAGGTAAGAAACATGGCGGCGGTGTTGGAATCCTGCTCTCCCCCTCCTGCTCTTATCAGTACCTACCCACATCTTCAACCTATCTCTTTCTACCGGCTCATTCCCATCTTCTTTCAAACACGCAAAAGTCACTCCCATACTCAAAAAACCCTCCCTTGACCCTAATTCTCCTGAAAGATAATGCCCCATATCACTGCTTCCACTAACATCAAAACTCCTTGAAAAACTAGTTTACAATCGCCTAACCCATTTCCTGTCTGCCAACTCTTTGCTTGACCCTCTGCAATCCGGATTCCGCCCCAAACACTCAACTGAGACTGCCCTTACCAAGGTTACTAACCATCTTCTCAAAATATTGGCCACTACTCCATACTCATCTTACTTGACCTCTCAGCTGCCTTCGACACAGTTGACCACCCCCTCCTTCTACAGGCCCTTAGCTCTTTTGTGTCATTTGCCAGCGACTCCTCCTCTCCAATGCCTCTGTCTGTTGGAGTACCTCAAGGATCTGTTCTGGGTCCTCTACTCTTCTCCATGTATACTTCTTCGCTGGGTAAACTTTTCAACAGTTATGGCTTCAAATATCACCTCTATGCTGATGACACCCAGATCTACCTCTCCACCCCTGCTCTCTCTCTCTCCCTCCGTCTTTTCTCATGTCAGAGACTGCTTATCTGGTATTTCTTCCTGGATGGCCTCTCACCACCTAAAGATTAACATGTCCAAGACTGAGCTCCTACTTATCTCCCCTCAAGCTCTACGCTGACTTGTGACTTCTCTATCCCTGTTGACAGCATTACTATTACCCCATCGCCCCAAGTCCGCTGCCTCGGAGTTACACTTGACTCAAATCTATCCTTCGCCCCCCATAACTAATTGCTTTCTACATCCTGCCGCAACCATCTACGTAACATTTCCAAGATTCAACCTTTTTTGTGCGCTAACACCACAAAGCAAATAATCCACTCCCTTGTTATTTCCCGACTTGACTACTGCAATAATCTACTTACTGGCCTTCCTCTTTCCCACCTCTCCCCCCTTCAATCCATCCTAAATGCCTCTGCCAGGCTGATCCACCTTTCCCGTCGCTCTGTATCTGCTGCAACCTCTCTGTGAGTCCCTTCATTGGCAGTCACTGAGACTGCCTCTTTGACTCTGTGACCTCTGGATTCTGTTCAACTAATCTTCTGTCTTGCAATTTAACTGGTTATTGTCTGTCTGGTATTAGACCATCCTTTGTAATGTTTTGACTTCACTTCCTAACCAACCAAAGGGTCCCTTTCTGAACATTTATTACTTCTCTAGGCTGTGATAGCTAATTGCATATTGTTTGTGAAGTAAAAGGTTTGATATATTGGATTTAATTCTGAGATATTGCACATGTTACAGTCATAACAGTATTGATATTGGACATTCAGTGGGAAATGTTAGATTATTGTAGAGTATGCACAGATACAGATAGCACTTAAGATAATGAGAGATGATGGCCAAGTAAAGAAGACAAGTCTGGTTGCATACAGCCTTTGCAGAATGGTAGTTTAAGAGATATTTGAAAAAGAAGCACGGTCTTTAGGAAAACTTCTTTACCCCTAAAACTATGTTTCTAGTGTGGTTTACAATTCCCATCCCTCATCTCCTACTAGTGGTGTTATTGAATTAAGATTAGGAAATTAACCAAACATGTTTGACGGTTCTGGTTAAATGTCAGAATTGAGCCCCAATCTCTTACCCTCTTTTAACTGGTTGAAAATTGTCTCAGTTCCCAATGCAAAGGATAATATATAAATGAAAAAAAGTATTATCTAATATTTAAATATCCATGTAATCAATACTATATTGATAGCTGAGTATATATTATAGTGGTCCTATAATGCCATCTCAGGGTTTTGGTAGCATTGATAAACTACTATATTTGGTCTATGGTTTATAATGCCACCATAATCCCCCGATAGGCATTTTAGTTCTTTAATGTAATTGCATGTAATTTATATTCTTTATGCTATGGCTGCCTGATGACATTGTTTATAAATGCTTCTAACTTTTTATTGAGGTAACACCATTTATTTGTGCTGAGACAGCAAAGACTGAATATTAATTTCATGTTTTTAGCTCATATACACATGAACATCTTTACACAATACCAAAATTACAGTTTAATCATTAAATAAATCATTGAGGATCTCCCCCTCTTGCAATATTAGTTTTACCATTTCATAACATTATAACTTCACAAAAAATTAGAATGGAATACAGATTCTGAAGTTTCAAGGGCTATCAGTCAGTGAATGTACTGAGTTTGCAACATTGGAGAGATCATATGATTCTTTCATTAGCAAATTGTTTTTGCTTTAAAGTAGTTAACCTATAAATTTCACAATAGTCATATAAAATTAAACGCTTAAATCAGTCATTTGTGTTTGTATTTTTTGATGAAATATTTTTTTTTTATTGTTGAAATATTGCACAGTTATACAATAAAATACATGCACATTTTTTGATGAGTGGTATTTGTGTTTGTATTTTAAACAAAAGAGAGAGAACGGCACTCCATGAGATAGAACAGAAGCTGGAATAACTTCCATGCCTGTTCATTTTTATTGTAACTCCCCAGGGTATGCATTCTTTTTGCACACTATGCCCCTTCACAGAGAAAAAATATCCTGAAGCATATCAGTCTGACCCTGCCCAATGACAGTCCAGCGCCGAAATACCAGGCAATTCCTCTCTGAACAAGGGAAGCAACAACCCCAGACGATCGTTTCGGCCTCCTATGGGCCTCGTCAGTGAGGTGCAGTTGTATCTCTCTAAGGGCAAGTGTGCATCGAGTCCATGTCTGGTTTCTGATATGCTTCAGGATATTTTTTCTCTGTGAAGGGGCATAGTGTGCAAAAAGAACGTGCACCCTGAGGAGTTACAATAAAAATGAACAGGCATGGAAGTTATTCCAGCTTCTGTTCTATCTCATGGAGTGCTGTTCTCTCTCTATCAAATTTTATGCAAATTGCTCTTGGGTCACCCTAAAAGTTATGGGGAAACCAGATGTGGACTCCATGCACACTTGCCCTTAGAGAGATACAACTGCACCTCACTGACGAGGCCCATAGGAGGCTGAAACGATTGCCTGGGGTTGTTGCTTCCCTTGTTCAGAGAAGAATTGCCTGGTATTTCGGTGCTGGACTGTCGTTGGGCAGGGTCAGACTGATATGCTTCAGAATATTTTTTCTCTGTGAAGGGGCATAGTGTGCAAAAAGAACTGGCACCCTGAGGAGTTACAATAAAAATGAACAGGCATGGAAGTTATTCCAGCTCTGTTCTATCTCATGGAGTGCTGTTCTCTCTCTTTCAATTTGTATTTTAAACCTAAAGAAATCCTCAGGATAGATCAATTGTTTATAGATCTTATTAGTGAACACAGTTTACAAATGGACAGAAAACGGACCAAAACAGTAGATTTTTAGATGCATTTATATCCCAGTGGGAAAAAGCTAAAGTAATTAATAAAGGGCCAGATTACAAGTTAAGCACAAATGAATGCTCCCGCTTGAGCGATAATTGCGCTAGAAGTAAGATTTTTGCGCTCGTCGGGTTGCGCTCGTATTATGAGTTGAAAGTAAACTGTTTTTGGTCTAGCTTTAACCCAATGAGCGCAAAAATCTGAAGTTAGATTATCACGTATTACCCCATAGAAGTTAATGAAAATGTTTTATAGATATAGTTATAGATATATACATATATATATATATATATATATATATATATATATATATATATATATGAATATCTATTTAGAAATACTTAGAACATATTCTGCTATGTATAGAACATTGTAATGTATAATATTTACAGTAAATACATAGTTAAAACCTTTATTAAATATGAATATTGCATATATATGCTTTAACATGTTTTCATCTACTAAACGGCAAAGGGCTACAATGCACTTTTATATATATATATATATATATATATATATATATATATATATATATATATATATATATATATATATATATATATATATATATATACATATGTATTAATGTGTGTGTATGTGTATATATGTCTGCAAATACATATATATATATATATCTACACATATAAATACATATGTACACACACACACACACACACACACACACACACACACACACATATATATATATATATATATATATATATATATATATATACAGGGAGTGCAGAATTATTAGGCAAGTTGTATTTTTGAGGATTAATTTTATTATTGAACAACAACCATGTTCTCAATGAACCCAAAAAACTCATTAATATCAAAGCTGAATATTTTTGGAAGTAGTTTTTAGTTTGTTTTTAGTTTTAGCTATTTTAGGGGGATATCTGTGTGTGCAGGTGACTATTACTGTGCATAATTATTAGGCAACTTAACAAAAAACAAATATAAACCCATTTCAATTATTTATTTTTACCAGTGAAACCAATATAACATCTCAACATTCACAAATATACATTTCTGACATTCAAAATCAAAACAAAAACAAATCAGTGACCAATATAGCCACCTTTCTTTGCAAGGACACTCAAAAGCCTGCCATCCATGGATTCTGTCAGTGTTTTGATCTGTTCACCATCAACATTGCGTGCAGCAGCAACCACAGCCTCCCAGACACTGTTCAGAGAGGTGTACTGTTTTCCCTCCTTGTAAATCTCACATTTGATGATGGACCACAGGTTCTCAATGGGGTTCAGATCAGGTGAACAAGGAGGCCATGTCATTCGATTTTCTTCTTTTATACCCTTTCTTGCCAGCCACGCTGTGGAGTACTTGGACGCGTGTGATGGAGCATTGTCCTGCATGAAAATCATGTTTTTCTTGAAGGATGCAGACTTCTTCCTGTACCACTGCTTGAAGAAGGTGTCTTCCAGAAACTGGCAGTAGGACTGGGAGTTGAGCTTGACTCCATCCTCAACCCGAAAAGGCCCCACAGGCTCATCTTTGATGATACCAGCCCAAACCAGTACTCCACCTCCACCTTGCTGGCGTCTGAGTCGGACTGGAGCTCTCTGCCCTTTACCAATCCAGCCACGGGCCCATCCATCTGGCCCATCAAGACTCACTCTCATTTCATCAGTCCATAAAACCTTAGAAAAATCAGTCTTGAGATATTTCTTGGCCCAGTCTTGACGTTTCAGCTTGTGTGTCTTGTTCAGTGGTGGTCGTCTTTCAGCCTTTCTTACCTTGGCCATGTCTCTGAGTATTGCACACCTTGTGCTTTTGGGCACTCCAGTGATGTTGCAGCTCTGAAATATGGCCAAACTGGTGGCAAGTGGCATCTTGGCAGCTGCACGCTTGACTTTTCTCAGTTCATGGGCAGTTATTTTGCGCCTTGGTTTTTCCACACGCTTCTTGCGACCCTGTTGACTATTTTGAATGAAACGCTTGATTGTTCGATGATCACGCTTCAGAAGCTTTGCAATTTTAAGAGTGCTGCATCCCTCTGCAAGATATCTCACTATTTTTTACTTTTCTGAGCCTGTCAAGTCCTTCTTTTGACCCATTTTGCCAAAGGAAAGGAAGTTGCCTAATAATTATGCACACCTGATATAGGGTGTTGATGTCATTAGACCACACCCCTTCTCATTACAGAGATGCACATCACCTAATATGCTTAATTGGTAGTAGGCTTTCGAGCCTATACAGCTTGGAGTAAGACAACATGCATAAAGAGGATGATGTGGTCAAAATACTCATTTGCCTAATAATTCTGCACTCCCTGTATATATATAAATATTGATCTTTAAAGATGTTCATGTACAGTATGTATCTCTATGTTAAAGCCCTTTGACTGTTTTTTTTTCTTCTAACACCTGAGACCTTCTATCTTTGAGCCTTTATAATTCTTGTATGCAATTTTTTTAAAATACATTTTATAAGATGGTGTTATTATGAGTATAAGTGTACTCTGTAAATTAACTAGAGCTCTGAAGTTGCAGAAATCATTTTAATATTTACTTTCAACTCATAATACGAGCAGTAAGCCAGATGAGTGCAAAACCTTGCTATATAACCCCTTATCGCTAGGGTGCAAATGTTTGTGCTCCACTTTTAATCTAGCCCAAAATGTTTCACTGTAACTTTTGTGTTGCCCATCTTGTGTCAGTATATTTATTTTCTGTCTCTCAAATGAAAGAACAGCCATAAAAATGTGAAAATATTATTGCTTGAAAAAATAATATACAATAGGTTTTCAAACGGAAACATGTAGGAAATATTATCTACAATTGGGTGAAGACAATGCTCAGTCATAAATGTATTGATGGCAAAAGACTAGAAAAAGATTAATATAAAAATTAAAGAGTATAGAAAACAGTACTCCCCTCTGCAAGCTGTTCCTGCCTCCCTTTAGAAACTCCAAGTCACTTGAAATCCAAAATGACAAAATTCCAAGGTGTTACTCAGCAATCAAAAACCTTGTATGAGAAATAATAGGCAAAATTTGCAAAGCTAACACTATTTTGAAAGAATAAAAAATAAAGAAATGTAAAATGTTCTTTTATAGACATAATGAAGAAAAATGTGTTCAATGACTCTTTAAAAGGGGGATATAGATATGTCATAACAATTATCTAAATATGTTTATTTATAGAAACAGAAATAAAAACCAGAGTCCATCAAGTCCAAGGGGTCAATTTATTATTCACTGAATTGGGCCAATTCACCCTGTTTCTACGCGAGCCTTCAGGCTCGCCGGAAATAGTAGTTAAGAAGCAGCGGTCTATAGACCGCTGCTCTTTAACTCATACGCCACCTCTGAGGCGGCGTACAGCAATCCACCCGATCCTATATGATCGGGCTGATTGACAACCCCTGCTAGCGGCCGATTGGCCGCAAATCTGCAGGGGGCGGTATTGCACAAGCAGTTCACTAGAACTGCTTGTGCAATGCTGAATACGGACATCGTATGCTGTCCGCATTCAGCGATGTCTGGCAGACATGATATGCTACAGCGTATCATGTCTGCCAGACTTAAATAAATTGACCCCAAACCATATTTTCTTCTGCAATGTAAGCACCTTGTTATTTCTAGCCTTATGAATTTATCAGGCATGCATGAGTTTCCTTACAAGATGTATCCCTACCACCCATATTGGAAATGTATTCCATGATTCTATAAAGAAGTGCATACGCTAAAAAGTTCACCTGTATCTACAATACTTACTTTAATGTGCTCTCCAGAAAACGGACAGTGAGCTAAGGTAAGTATTAACCTCTTTAAAAAAAAAAAAAAAGTAAAGGAATGAATACTGATGATTTTCGTTTTATTTATTTTCATTGGTGCATTCATTCAGATAATTGTTTTGTTAAACAATATGAAAATCTAATTTTTGTGACAAATGTGCATTCATCTCAAACACCTGTATTATATTGGTAACATTTGTACTGCCTGGTAACCCTGTGACTCTCCCCAATTGAATGTCGGGACTAACACGCTTATTTTTTATTTATTTTTTGCAGCTAGAGCTCTGATTGTAGAACAGCTCAAATCATTAGCTAACCAAAAAAAAAAAATTGAAGTGGCCAGCTGGAGCAATGGGCATTGAATTTCATCGCTATTTTATAAATTTAGTTATAGCTTATCTTTATTACAAAAACAAAAACTTTAAGGATATATATATATAACTCCTAAAAATAAGGGGGCGCAAAAGTTAAAATAAAAAAGTCATATATAGTCACCAAATTAAAAAGTGTTGAAAAACAACCTTCATATAAGGTATTTGGCATAAAAGTCCATCTAATAATACAAAAGGTTCAATGGACTCAGCTAACTGCCCTGCCTGCATATATTTCACACTAGTTTAGGAGGTGCAATGCAAGGGGGGTGCATTGCCTAGGCAGTGTACATTGTAACAATAGCATGTTCACATTTTTGAAGTTAACATTTTATAAGTGAGGCATTAACAATAGAATTATAAAAGAATTGAACAAGGATTGGGCAAGGGGCAAGACACATGGCAGGTACTTCTGTAATATTATGTTTTAAATACCTTATTGTTTCCTTATGCAATTGCTACTGTGTTTAATTGGTGCCCACTTTTGTAAAAATGCTTAATATATTCATATTCCTTTTTGCTGCCTCTTCTCTCTATAACAAACTACATTATTCAATTACTCCCTCTCCCTCTCCACCTGCACTGTTCATTAGCCCATCTCTCTTAAACTCACCTTACTTTTGTACTCATGAACTTTACCTATTACTAAACACTCTCAAACTTCACAAACTCCCCCTTTCCTTTTTCTGACCACCATCTCCTTACTTGCAACATATCATCCCTTCCTACAACTCTCCCCTTCTACCAACGATCTACTTACAGTCAAATCAAAAGACCACTTCTCCCTGCTTATCCTCCTTGATCTGTCCGCAGCCTTTGACACTGTCAACTACTCTCTTTTGCGCCAAACCCTCCAATCCTTTGGCATCTGTGACACAGCCCTTTTGTGGCTCTTTTCCTACCTGTCAAACCGTACCTTTAGTGTAGCCTTCTCTGGGGCCTTTTCTGCCCCGTCACCACCTTTTGCCGGAGTACCGCAAGGCTCTGTCCTCGGTCCCCTTCTCTTCTCAATCTACACGTCATCACTAGGTTCGCTAATAAAGTCCCACGGTTTCCAATATCATTTGTATGCCTATGACACCCAAATCTACTTCTCTGCACCAGACCTTTCTCCTTCCTTGCTAACCCGTGTCACTAACTGTCTTTCTCATATCTCTTCCTGGATGTCCTCTCACTACCTCAAGCTAAATCTCTCCAAAACTGAGCTCCTTATTTTCCCCCCTTCTTCCAAAATCTCCACCCCCAATCTCTCTATAACTGTCTTGGGGTCACATTTGACTCAGATCTTTCTTTCACTCCTCACATTCGGTCCTTGGCTGAAGCCTGCCACTTCCACCTTAAAAACATCTAAAAAAGTAGACACTTCCTTACTCAAGACACAACTAAGATTTTAATCCACTCTCTCATTCTTTCCCGCCTTGATTACTGCAACTCTGTCCTCTCTAGTCTCCCCACCTGCCACCTAGCTCTTTTACAATCCATAATGAATGCCTCTGCCAGACTCATCTTCCTTACACGTCGCTCTTCATCTGCTGCACCTCTCTGCCAATCCCTTCACTGGCTTCCTCTTGCCTCTAGGATCAAACACAAAATTCTTACTCTGACATACAAAGCCCTCAACTGCACTGCTCCCCCCTATATCTCAGAACTTGTCTCCAGATACTCTCCCTCCCGTCCCCTTCGCTTTGCTCATGACCTCCTACTCTGCTCCTCTCTTGTTACCTTATCACACTCCCATTTACAGGACTTCTCCAGACTGGCTCTCATCTTGTGGAACTCTCTGCCTCGCTCCACAAGACTCTCCCCTAGTTTTGAAAGCTTCAAGCGCTCCCTAAAAACTCTACTGTTCAGGGATGCATACAACCTACGCTGACCTTTCTTTATTCCAGTTCCTCTCCTCCATTGCTATCCCCTGAACCCCCTTAGCATGTAAGCCTAAGAGTCCAGCTGTTTGAAGATCACCTTCTTAAGAGCTGACTACAACAGTGCAACTCTTAGAAGAGCCCTCTACCTATTAGATCCCTATAATTGTTTTGTTGTACTCCGCATTTGTTTATAGCGCTGCGGAATCTGTTGTCGCTCTACAAATAACCAATAATAATAATAATAAAACGCAGCACTGGCTGCTCTTCTTATTTCAATCAACTTCACTTCCACTCTGTTTAAACAAAACAAAGAGAAGGCGCCTTCTGGTGTCTGTTAATGTGAGTGTACTCAAAAATCTGGCAGCACTCCTATGTGCTAATATGAGCAGGCTGGGATATCTGTGTCCCAGCTCACTGACTTGCGGTACAGGGTATCAAACCCCTGCAATTTCCAACGCTGAACAAATGTACTCAGTCGTGCTTCATATTGGCAATAATGAAACATTTATTAAACTGCAAGTATATTAAAAACCAAATGGAACAACGTTACCCTGAGTTGTTAAAAATAGAACTGCTACGCGTTTTTTGGCTGCAAGAGCCGTTTCTTTAGGCCTGACACTGACCCTCCCCAAGCAAGGATACATTAATCATTTGTTTCCTGGTTAGCAAAATGACACACTGTAGTGAAATGTATTAATACTATGTAATAAAAAAAAAATGTCACACATAAGTTCATGAAAATATGGGCCCCAAGAACTCGTTGGTAAATGTTCTATAAAAAAAACTTTTACAGATTAGGTGAAATTTACCAATCGAATAAGTGAAAGGTGCAAATAACAACACAATCTGTGGGATATTTATGGCCTTACAACATTTGTTATGGAATTAAAAGGTTGGGTAATAAAATGATGTGATGATGTGCCTTCATGAGCTGTGCATAAATTTAGTGCACAAATACTACATATCATGTATTTCTGGACACTCATTATGCTTAAATCCAAGAGTGTTGCAGATAGAGTTTTCCCTGAAACAGCTTCAGCACTTCAGGTTGACTCACATGGGTTCTGAAACCATAGTTAAGTAGCTGTTTCAGCTACTTAGCTTCTCCGCCACCTAAAGTGCTGTGGATTTAAACCATCCTGATCTGATCCAATTGGTACGTGCGAGCATAAGAAGGCATTGCATAAGCAGAGGCTTGTGCAATGATAAATGTGGGCAGCATTCACAATTACAAGTAGATGAGGTTCCTGAGAGCGAACCTTGTCCTCTTGGCATATGATAAATGGAGCCCAGTGACTCATATGGAGATAGGAGCTCTGTGGCTGACAGGGCACTGTAGTACTTCTGATGGATCTGTAACCTGTTCAGACATCTGCAAGCAAATATCAAGTCCTTAGACAGAGAGCAGTCACCTCTCACCCACTCACGTGATTTGTCCCTCTTCCTCACTACATCAGCATGGCTCAGATAACTCCACTTAGCATTGAAATAAATTGACAGACTGTGAAGAGAGGTCCCTGCATAAAAAATTGCCCTACCATTGCTGTTACCGGCTGGTGACAGCAAAATACTGGCTCTACTGTTAAAATACCGCCTAGGTGAGAACTTTAGTCCTGACTTGAGGTCTGATGAAATCATGTAGCTGACAGGTTTCAGAGTAAGGAATCTAATCTGATATCTATTATGGCCCTGCTCACCACTCTGAGTCACCGTTGGTTGTCTAGCATTTTTTTTTATAAAGAACAGTTGGCCACACTAACAATGTGTATTCTCTTCTCTGTTGATATCCTCCTTTTGTAAGGAGTAGGTGTTCTGTATAAGAGATCTGTTGCTCCATAAACAACGTAGTCATCCTTGCCAAAGTCCTTTCTTTAAAATCTGCAAATAAGGTTGGAGGATTTGTGTTTGTACTTGTAGTTTGACTGAGATATCAATAATTCTTAATTTCTAGGCAGAAACATGTGTAACATATCATCCACTTCATCTCTCTCAGGGAAAGAGACACTATCACCTTGAGTCTTTGCAGCAACAGCCGAAGATAGCTTGCAGGGATAATTTAGACTTCATTTTACCTGTCTGACCTTTCAAAGTTGATAAAAAAGATTCGGCTAGATTACGAGTTGTGTGTTAGGGTTAAAAAGCAGCGTTGAGAGGTCCCAGCGCTGCTTTTCAATGCCCGCTGGTATTACGAGTCTTGAAATGACAGGCTCAGCGCTCACTTTTTTGGCCAGACTCAGAAATACCGCAAATCCACTTACGTAAATTGCGTATCCTATATTTTCAATGGGACTTGCATAGCGCCGCTATTACGAGTCTGACAAAAAGTGAGCGGTATTACGAGTCTGACAAAAAGTGAGCGGTACACCCTCTCCTGTCAAGACTGATACCGCATTTAAAAGTCAGTAGTTAAGAGTTTTACACTACCTACAACGCCGTAGCATAAAACTCTTAACTAAAGTGCTAAAAAGTACACTAACACCCATAAACTACCTATTAACCCCTAAACCGAGGCCCCCCCACATCGAAAACACTAAAATAAATATTTTAACCCCTAATCTGCCGAACCGGACATCGCCGCCACTATAATAAACATATTAACCCCTAAACTGCCGCACTCCCGCATTGCAAACACTAGTTAAATATTATTAACCCATAATCTGCCTGCACTAACATCGCCAACACCTACCTACATTTATTAACCCCTAATCTGCCACCCCAACGTCGCCGCCACTATATTAAATATATTAACCCCTAAACCTAAGTCTAACCCTAAACCTAACCCCCCAGAACTTAAATATAATTTTAATAAATCTAAATAAAATTACTATCATTAACTAAATTATTCCTATTTAAAACTAAATACTTACCTGTAAAATAAACCCTAAGATAGCTACAATATAACTAATAGTTACATTGTATGTATCTTAGGGTTTATTTTTATTTTACAGGCAACTTTGTATTTATTTTAACTAGGTACAATAGTTATTCAATAGTTATTAACTATTTAATAACTACTTAGTTAAAATAAAGACAAATTTACCTGTAAAATAAAACCTAACCTATGTTACAATTACACCTAACACTACACTATAATTAAATTAATTCCCTAAACTAAATACAATTAATTACAATTTAAATAAATTATCTAAAGTAGGAAAACCCCCCCACTAAATTATAGAAAATAATAAAATAATTACAAGAATTTTAAACTAATTACACCTACTCTAATCCCCCATACAAAATAAAAAAGCCCCCCAAAATAAAAAAGTCCTACCCTACACTAACTTACAAATAGCCCTTAAAAGGGCCTTTTGCGGGGCATTGCCCCAAAGTAATCGGCTCTTTTACCTGTTAAAAAAAAGTACAAATACCCCCCCAACTTTAAAACCCACCACCCACACAACCAACCCTACTCTAAAACCCACCCAATCCCCCCTTAAAAAACCTAACACTAACCCCTTGAAGATCACCCTACCTTGAGAAGTCTTCACCCAACCGGGCCGAAGTCCTCCATGAATCCGGCAGAAGTGGTCCTCCAGACAGGCAGAAGTGGTCCTCCAGACGGGCAGAAGTCTTCATCCAGGCGGCATCTTCTTTTTTCTTTTTTTTCTTTTTCTTTTTTTTATTTTTTTAGACCAACAATATGACAGAATATAATGAAACATAATAATATGCTTACATATACTTTGCCCATTCTTTTGCCTCTACAGAACGGGTCACAGGGAAACAAGAAAAAGTACAAATAAGGCCTAAACCTCTTACAACGATTCTTTACTTCAGACAATTTCTAAAAAAAAATAAGAATTGCTAACTACATTCCCCACCATTTGAGTTCCTAAACCTCTATTTTCAAAGTAAATATGGCCAGTGTATTAGAAACATAGAAACATAGAAACATAGATATTGACGGCAGATAAGAGCCATAGGCCCAGCAAGTCTGCCCGACCTTACCTAACAGTATAAACTTATCTAGTTCGTAGGATAGCCCTATGCTTGTCCCATGCATTTTTAAAGTCCCCCACAGTGTTTGTTGCTACTACCTCTTGAGGAAGTTTATTCCATAAATCAATCACTCTTTCTGTAAAGAAGTGCTTCCTCAAATTACTCCTGAATCTACTACCCTTTAGCTTGAGCTCATGACCCCTTGTTCTTGAATTTTCAATTTTATGTAAAATACCCACAGCCTCAGTTTTACTAAACCCTTTAATGTACTTGAAAGTTGCTATCATATCACCTCTTTCCCTTCTCTCCTCTAAGCTATACATATTTAGGTCATTGAGCCTATCCTGGTAAGTTTTATTTTTTAGACCATGTACCATTTTGGTAGCCCTCCTTTGCACAGATTCAAGTTTGTTAATATCCTTCTGAAGATATGTCCTCCAGAACTGCACACAATACTCAAGATGAGGCCTAACTAATGATCTATAAAGTGGCATAAGAACCTTACTATTTCTGCTGCAAATACCTCTACCAATACATCCAAGCATTCTGCTAGCCTTACTCGCTGCATTACTACATTGTTTACTAAGTTTTAAATCATCTGAAATAATAATTCCCAAGTCCTGTTCCTCATCTGTAACAGTCAGTAAAGTGTCATTGAGTCTGTAATTAACATTTGGATTTTTCTTCCCTAAATGCATTATTTTATACTTTGCTGTGTTAAACTTTAGATCCCAGTCATTTGTCCAATCCTCCAATTGTTGTATATCACTTCTCATTTTGTCTACCCCCCTGGAACATCCACTCTGTTGCAAATTTTTGTATCATCTGCAAAGAGACATACTTTCCCCTGTAGCCCTTTGCTGATATCGCAGATAAATATGTTAAACAAAACAGGCCCCAGAACTGACCCCTGAGGAACACCACTAGTAACAGCCCCCTCTGCTGAATGATCTCCATTTACTAAGACACTTTGTTTTCTGTCCTTAAGCCAGCATTCCACCCAGTTCACAATTTTTGAATCTAGACCAAGGAGATATAGTTTGTGAATAAGTTTATTGTGTGGGACGGTGTCAAATGCTTTGCTGAAATCTAGATATGCTACATCAACTGCTCCTCCCTTGTCTAATACTTTTGTTACATAATCAAAGAAGTCAATTAGATTAGTCTGACATGATCTCCCTGAAGTAAAACCATGCTGATTTTTGTCCTCTAAATTGTTTGTCTTTATGTAAGTCATAATTCTTTCTTTTAAGAGGCTTTCCATTAATTTCCCTACTACTGAAGTTAAACTAACTGGCCTGTAGTTGCCAGATTCTTCTCTACTGCCCTTTTTATGAAGAGGTATTACATTTGCTATTCTCCAATCATCTGGGACAGCTCCTGTTAATAGTGACTGATTAAACAGATCAGTTAATGGGACAGTTAGCACTGATCGAAGTTCTTTTAAAACCCTTGGATGAATATTATCAGGACCCACTGCCTTTGTAACATTTATTTTTGATAATGCTAACAAAACCTCATCCTCTGTAAAAAGATTACTGTTAAGCTTGTTTCTATTTTGCGTAGCATCCCTTAATGTAGACATTGTATCTTCACAATCTTTAGTGAAAACAGAACAGAAGTAATCATTGAGACAGTCTGCAATCTGCTTATCTCCTTCTATTATTCTACCATCAACTGATTTCAATTTTACTATTCCTACCTTATTTTTTCTTCTTTCACTGATATATCTAAAGAATGTTTTGTCCCCATATTTTACTGACTGTGCTATCTTCTCTTCTGCATGAGCTTTAACCTTCCTAATTAACTGCTTAGTCTTTTTTTGTTGGAGTCTCCATATTTTCCTATCATCATCTGCTTGTGTGTGTCTGTGTGTATTACAGTCTTAACTTCAACTGGCGTACTTCTAACCATCCATTAAGGGCCCAAGATCTGTAATTCATAACCCGCTACTGGATTATTCTATAGTACTATGCTAACACTGTTGGGTATTCCCCCCCAATTATTCCCTCCTCCCACCATCCAACCATCCAGGTGGCATCTTCTATCTTCATCCAAGAAGGCGTCCCTTCAATTCCGATTGGCTGATAGAATTCTATCAGCCAATCGGAATTGAAGGGACGCCATCTTGGATGACGTCATTTAAAGGAATCTTCATTCGTCAGTCGGCCTTCATTTGAAGAGGATGCTCTGCGTCAGATGTCTTGAAGATGGAGCCGCTCCGTGCTGGATGGATGAAGATAGAAGATGCCGCCTGGATGAAGACTTCTGCCCGTCTGGAGGACCACTTCTGCCCATCTGGAGGACCACTTCTGCCCGTCTGGAGGACTACTACTGCCGGCTTCGTGGAGGACTTCGGCCCGGTTGGGTGAAGACGTCTCACGGTAGGGTGATCTTCAAGGGGTTAGTGTTAGGTTTTTTAGGGGGGGATTGGGTGGGTTTTAGAGTAGGGTTGGTTGTGTGGGTGGTGGGTTTTAATGTTGGGGGGGTATTTGTACTTTTTTTTTACAGGTAAAAGAGCTGATTACTTTGGGACAATGCCCCGCAAAAGGCCCTTTTAAGGGCTATTTGTAATTTAGTGTAGGGTAGCGCTTTTTTTTTATTTTGGGGGGCTTTTTTATTTTGTTAGGGGGATTAGAGTAGGTGTAATTAGCTTAAAATTCTTGTAATTATTTTATTATTTTCTGTAATTTAGTGGGGGGGGGGGGGTTCCCGTACTTTAGATAATTTATTTAAATTGTAATTAACTGTATTTAGTTTAGGTAATTAATTTTATTATAGTGTAGTGTTAGGTGTAATTGTAACAAAGGTTAGGTTTTATTTTACAGGTAAATCAGCCTTTATTTTAACTAGGTAGTTATTAAATAGTTAATAACTATTTAATAACTATTGTACCTAGTTAAAATAAATACAAAGTTGCCTGTAAAATAAAAATAAACCCTAAGATAGATACAATGTAACTATTAGTTATATTGTAGCTATCTTAGGGTTTATTTTACAGTTAAGTATTTAGTTTAGGGGTTAATACATTTAATATAGTGGCAGTGACGTTGGGGGCGGCAGATTAGAGGTTAATACATGAAGTTAGGTTGCGGCGACATTGGGGGCAGCAGATTAGGGGTTCATAAGTATAATGTAGGTGGCGGCGGTGTATGGAGCGGCAGATTAGGGGTTAATAATATAATGCAGGTGTCGGCAATCTCGGGGGCGGCAGATTAAGGGTTAATAAGTGTAAGATTAGGGGAGTTTAGACTCGGGGTTCATGTTAGGGTGTTAGGTGTAGACATAAAATGTATTTCCCCATAGGAATCAATGGGGCTGCGTTAGAAGCTGAACGCTGCTTTTTTGCAGGTGTTAGGGTTTTTTTCAGCCGGCTCTCCCCCATTGATTCCTATGTGGAAATTGTGCATGAGCACGTTTTACCTGCTCCCCGCTACCGTAAGCAGCGCTGGTATTGAGGTGAGATGTGGAGCTAAATTTTGCTCTTCGCTCACTTTTTTGTGGTTTGTAAAAACCCGTAATACCAGCGCTGTCTGCAAGTGAGCAGTCAGGGAAAACTGCTCGTTAGCACCGCACCCCTGTTAACGCAAAACTCGTAATCTAGGTGATTGTATTTTAGAATGTGCCATGAGCTTTGTTACCTTAAATCTGTTGAGATTCACAGCTGAATAGAGTTTGCACTGGAACAGCTGCAATGGGTCCTGTATTGCGCATTATATTTTAAAAGTACATAAAACCTAAAAAATTTCTTTCATTATTTGGGTAGAACATACAATTTTAAACAACTTTCCAGTTTACTTCTATTATCGCATTTGCTTCATTCTCTTGGTATCATTTGTTGAAGGAGCAGCAATGCACTACTGGTTTCTAACTGAACATGTGAGTGAGCCAATGACAATCGCTATATATATATATATGCAGCCACCAATCAACAGCTAGAACCTAGGTTCTTTGCTGCTCCTGCGCTTTCCTAGATAATTGGAAATTTGATTGAAATTGTATGCTCTGTCTAAATCATGAATGTCTAATTATGACTTTACTGTCCCTTTAAGGGATCCAGGAGTATCATTGTTTCTGTACCTTGAATATCACTGCCCTACTGGAAATCAATTCAATTTCTTCCTATCATTATGCTTCACAGAAAACAAAGGTCTGCATAGACAATTAAAGAGTGTATATAACATTATACATTGTAATCAATAAATAGAAGATACTGATCCTTAATATGTTCCAACAAAACCTTTAATTTTAGGTTAAACGTATCTCCAGCTCTACAGAAGATTGATAACAATGAGATAAGAGTACTCAACCTATACTGTTTTCTTTTCTATTCCTTTGCTATCTTTATTTTACCTCATTACTCAGTTTTGTCACTATTGATTTCTCAATGTTTCTCTCTTTAACTTTATTGTCCTCTCTTATTACTTCTGTTGCTTTCCACAATTTTTCTGCCTTTATCTTCTCTGTCTCATTCCATCCTATTATCTATTCTCTTTTAATGACTATCTGTATTCTATTCTTCACCAAAGTTCTATAATGATCAAACAAAGGCACTTTGAGCAGTTCTGTGTCTGTGAATTAAATTCAAATAATTTACCAAAGACTTTAATGCAAATGCTAAGTGTGAAAAAAAAAGAAGTAAAGATTGATGGAGAGACAAGGCATTTCAATCGAGCAGCAGAGATTTATCTAGCTTCATAAATCTATCAGAGTACAAGATTTGTATATACTTATCACACAATAACAGAATGTAGAAATAAATCAGGTGGCACAGACAACTTTTATAATATTAAATCATTGCTTTGTATGACTGTATAAAGAAGAAAAACTCTTCTAGTAATTGAAAGAATCACATTTGTTATAGCCGCAATAATTCTTACACACAGGTGGCGCCAAACTGAAACAATAAGGCAACTTATTCTATAAACTATAATGTCAAAAAAACATAACCAGTTTGTTCTGTGATATGTTCTAAATCTCAGATGTTGATTTGGCTGATGATGAAGACTAGATACAAAATATTTTGGGCTAGATTACAAGTGGAGAGCTATTTAGCTCATTCACTAGAGCGCTATTTGCACTAGAAGTACATTTTTTGCGCGAGTCAAGTTGTACTGGTATTTATGAGTTAAAAGTAAAAGGTTATCACACTAACCCAAAGCGCACAAAAAACAAACACAATATTGCGCGCTCTATAACCTACTCCCCTATAGAAGTCAATGGAGAGAAAAAAAGTGGAATGAAACCCACTCTTGCGCAAACCCGATCGCAGATTCTCATGTGCACTAACCCGAAATGAAAATATGATTATTTCACAATCAATGTTCTGCATATATTTATTCATAAATACATATTTCTACATATACATGCAAACAGGTGTATAATATGTATTAATACTTTCCCCTTCTGGTGAACCGCAGCCGTCCCACAGTCTCTCCCAAGGTCTGTGTGAATATGTCAGGTGTGCTAGCTGGAGGCGCTGGTTCAGCTTGTATCAGTCGTTGGTATCTTCCTTTCCTTTCCTTCCTCGGTTGTATAAGTCTAGGTGCAAAATAGTGGTGCTGAAATATCAGACAATACACCATACAAAGGTGAATATCTACTCACAGTGTATATTGCAGGTTACCGGCTCCTTCCCAATATGAAAAGACAATATCACAGATTCAGTAAAAAAGTTTGTCTTTATTTGGCTCTGCCAAATAAAGACAAACTTTTTTACTGAATCTGTGATATTGTCTTTTCATATTGGGAAGGAGCCGGTAACCTGCAATATACACTGTGAGTAGATATTCACCTTTGTATGGTGTATTGTCTGATATTTCAGCACCACTATTTTGCACCTAGACTTATACAACCGAGGAAGGAAAGGAAAGGAAGATACCAACGACTGATATTTCTACATATATATGATGGCATTTTACTAAAATATATATCAATACCTATATATATATATATATATATATATATATATATATATATATATATATATATATATATATATATATACTGTATATATATACAGGTAGCCCTCAGTTTACGCCGGGGTTAGGTTCCAGAAGGAATGGTTATAAATTGAAACCGTTGTAAATTGAAACCCAGTTTATAATGTAAGTCAATGGGAAGTGAGGGAGTTAGGTTCCAGGCCCCTCTCAAAATTGGCATAAGTAGCACCTAATACATTATTTTTAAAGCTTTGAAATGAAGACTTTAAATGCTAAACAGCATTATAAACCTAATAAACTAATCACACAACACAGAATATATAATTAAACTAAGTTAAATGAACAAAAACATTTGATAAACAGCATTATAAACCTAATAAAATAATCACACAACACAGACTTTACTTGCATTTTTCTGCAAACAGTTCTTTATATGCATTCCAATCTGGACTGATTTATAGACAGGAAGATCTTGTTCCTTTGCAAGCTGCTCAATAGCTCAGGTCTGGTTAAACTTATTAATTTCAGCTTGCTTGGCTTGTATATCTTTGCTGCAACACAAGTGGACAGCTCCACCTATTGGCTATTTTAATCAATGCACTGCTTCTCAATGCTTTTCAATAGCAGTCACATGACTGAAAAAAAGGTTGTTATTCTGAAACGGTGCAAATTGAACCGTTGTAAACCGAGGGCCACCTGTGTATATATATATATATATATATATATAATCCAAAAGGGGTAGAAGCACTCACAGTAACACAACCAGTCCAGCCTGCCCGGGGTGCTTTAAAAGTATAGCATATGTATCCAAGGAAAAAAGCACTCACCGGGTCTTTACAGCAATAACAATTTTAATATGTGACATTTCGGGGTTGCCCCCGTCTTCAGACAACTTCTTACAGACAAACACACCAACTCACCCTTTATGGCGAAAGACCCGCTCCCAAGTGCAGCCCTGCCGGTGGCGTTCCGGAAGTCAGCCAGCCGCGCCGTGAGTCACTACGTCATCGGCTGCCATAGCAACCAGGACGCGTCCCGGCAGAGTACTAATTCTATTAAAAACATATATATTAAAAAGATAGAACCTATGCAATGTTACAGCGCAACTTTACAAAAGGCAATAATAGAAAAATATTCTTCATATATAGGCAATAGCATCAGGGTAGCAGAAACCACAAATAGAAATAGAACAAGGAAAAAGAAAAAGATCCTAATGTAGCTCTTTCTATATTATATATTGGGTCCAGTGTAATACAATGGATATTACCCGAAATACATGCGGGTCCCAGAAAATCAGCTTATTGGATGGCCAGTATAGGCTAGTTATAATCATAGTCAATATTGAGCGGGGATAAACTAAAATCCTAACACCGTAACCTACGGGATATGCAAAACAAGCTAGCTCATATGTAATTCAAAAGGACAAGTACCGACCTCTATAAAGAAGGCTGATGCTACCATTAATATGACAATGAGTCTAATACAACAAGGGTCGATATAATACCATTTCATAAAAATAATAACAACAGATATAAAATGCTGGACCAGATAAAATGACATAATATGGTGTTTAGGTCATAAAGATGAATCCCAGATAACCCAAGATCTAGTCCAAGGTAAAAGAGTGTGAGAAATAAAGAAAAACCATGAATAGACAAAACATAATAATAAGAATATAGACAATAAAAAGAGTGTAAAAGTGAATAATTAAAGAGATAAGAAAGAAAAAGGAGCATAAAAGAACCTAAAGAAATAAAAGTACAATAAAGCAGACCAAGCAACAAGAAACACAAAACACAAAACACCAGAATCAAGTGAAATCATAATCAATCAGTATGAAAGAGTGACATATTAATGACTGCATATCATAGAAAGCAATGCCAATCAAGATTGACATTAAGGCCCTGTGGAGCCATAGTACCCAGATTAAAAATCCATTTAGATTCTCGTTGTAGTAGTATCCTTCCTCTGTCCCCCCCTCTTGCAAGTGGGGGCACATGGTCGATAATGATGTATTTTAAATCCGAGACAGAGTGTTTGAATAGGGCAAAGTGCCTGGCCACGGGTTGTTCAGAGTCCCCACGATCAATGGCCGTTCTTATGGCAGATCTGTGGTTGGCCATTCTTGTACAGAGATCGTCAACCGTTTTACCCACATAAAACAAACCGCATACACAGTGTAACAAGTACACTATGTATTTGGTTGTGCATGTAACCCGGTGTTTGATACTATAGGTCCTATTTTTGTAGGGATGTCTAAACACTTTGCCAGTTGTTAGTCCACTGCATATTGTGCATCCCAAACAGCGGTAGCAACCAGGTTTGGATTGTAACCAAGTCTCCTTCATATAGCAGTTCCTGGGGTCTGTCTTTACGAGTTGATCTCTTAGAGACCTCGCTCTCCGGTATCCAATTCTAGGAGGTGTTGTCCCATGGAGTGGGAGATCTGTGTCCGAAGCTATTAGAGGCCAGTGTTTACGTACACTCTCAATAATGGCTGGTTTATCAATATCAAATGTTGTTAAGAATGTCATTCTATTGTCACCATGAACTGTATCCTTGTGGACAAGCAGATCCTCTTGTTGTAACTTCAATATATCCATCTTTTGCAATGCTAGATCCTGTTTATTGTATCCCCTCTGAATGAAACGTGATTCCATATCTTGCATTTGCTGTTCCCGGAGGGTAGCATCAGTGTTGTTCCTTGCTGTTCTCTTAAATTGTGATATGGGTAAAGCACGTTTAAGGGCGGGGGGGTGGCAGCTGTGGGCATGCAACAGAGAATTACGGTCCGTTTCTTTCGTGTACAGTGTCGTACATAAACGACCTTCTCTTTTAAAAATTCTCAGGTCCAGAAAATCCACACTAGAACTGTTGTACACCAATTTGAACTTAATAGTGGGATGAGCCTCGTTCACACATGCGAACCATGTTAGTAGATCCTCCTCTGTGCCGTTCCATAACAGGAAAAGGTCATCTATATATCTTTTATATTGAGTGACCCTGGCATCCTGGAATAATGTCGTGCCTCTTGTTTCGAATTCTGCCATAAATAAGTTGGCATATGTGGGCGCCACGTTCGACCCCATGGCCGTCCCCGCGATTTGCAGGTAGAATTCTTTCTCAAAACGAAAATAATTCATTTCCAAGCATGCAGATAGAAGTTCTTGAATTACATCAATGGGCGGACCCACATATGGATATCTGGCCAATTGCCTGCATACCGCCACAACTCCCTCATTGTGAGGTATTATAGTGTACAAGCTGGTCACATCCATAGGACTAGATTTGGAGTTTGGTGTTAGCCGTGAAAACCAGCGTTAGAGGCTCCTAACGCTGGTTTTAGGCTACCTCCGGTATTTGGAGTCACTCAAAATAGGGTCTAATGCTCACTTTTCAGCCGCAACTTTTCCATACCGCAGATTCCCTTACGTCAATTGCGTATCCTATCTTTTCAATGGGATTTTTCTAACTCCGGTATTTAGAGTCGTGTCTGAAGTGAGCGTTAGAAATCTAACGACAAAACTCCAGCCGCAGAAAAAAGTCAGTAGTTAAGAGCTTTCTGGACTAACGCCGGTTCATAAAGCTCTTAACTACTGTGCCCTAAAGTACACTAACACCCATAAACTACCTACGTACCCCTAAACCGATGTCCCCCACATCGCCGCCACTCGATTACATTTTTTTAACCCCTAATCTGCCGACCGCCACCTACGTTATCCTTATGTACCCCTAATCTGCTGCCCCTAACACCGCTGACCCCTATATTATATTTATTAACCCCTAATCTGCCCCCCACAACGTCGCCGCCAGCTACCTACACTTATTAACCCCTAATCTGCCGACCGCAAAGCGCCGCCACCTACGTTATCCTTATGTACCCCTAATCTGCTGCCCCTAACACCGCCGACCCCTATATTATATTTATTAACCCCTAATCTGCCCCCCTCAACGTCGCCTCCACCTGCCTACACTTATTAACCCCTAATCTGCCGAGCGGACCGCACCGCTACTATAATAAAGTTATTAACCCCTAATCCGCCTCACTAACCCTATAATAAATAGTATTAACTTACCTGTAAAATAAATCCTAATATAGCTACAATATAAATTATAATTATATTATAGCTATTTTAGGATTAATATTTATTTTACATGTAACTTTGTATTTATTTTAACCAGGTACAATAGCTATTAAATAGTTAAAAACTATTTAATAGCTAAAATAGTTAAAATAATTACAAATTTAACTGTAAAATAAATCCTAACCTAAGTTACAATTAAACCTACCACTACACTATCAATAAATTAATTAAATAAAATACATTTAATTATCTACAATTAAACCTAACACTACACTATCAATAAATAAATTAAATACAATACCTACAAATAACTACAATGAAATAAACTATCTAAAGTACAAAAAATAAAAAAGAACTAAGTTACAAAAAATAAAAAAATATTTACAAACATAAGAAAAATATTACAACAATTTTAAACTAATTACACCTACTCTAAGCCCCCTAATAAAATAACAAAGCCCCCCAAAATAAAAAAATGCCCTACCCTATTCTAAATTACTAAAGTTCAAAGCTCTTTTACCTTACCAGCCCTGAACAGGGCCCTTTGCGGGGCATGCCCCAAGAAGTTCAGCTCTTTTGCCTGTAAAAAAAAACATACAATACCCCCCCCAACATTACAACCCACAACCCACATACCCCTAATCTAACCCAAACCCCCCTTAAATAAACCTAACACTAAGCCCCTGAAGATCTTCATACCTTATCTTCACCATACCAGGTTCACCGATCGATCCGGAAGATCTCCTCCGATGTCCTGATCCAAGCCCAAGCGGGGGGCTGAAGAGGTCCATGATCCGGCTGAAGTCATCATCCAAGCGGGAGCTGAAGAGGTCCATGATCCGGCTGAAGTCTTCATCTAAGCGTGGCAGAAGAGGTCTTCCATCCGATTGAAGTCTTCATCCAAGCGGGATCTTCTATGGTCATCCATCCGGAGCGGAGCGGCAGGATCCTGAAGACCTCCGACGCGGAACATCCATCCTGGCCGACGACTGAACGACGAATGATGGTTCCTTTAAATGACGTCATCCAAGATGGCGTCCCTCGAATTCCGATTGGCTGATAGGATTCTATCAGCCAATCGGAATTAAGGTAGGAATATTCTGATTGGCTGATGTTATCAGCCAATCAGAATCAAGTTCAATCCGATTGGCTGATCCAATCAGCCAATCGGATTGAACTTGATTCTGATTGGCTGATTCCATCAGCCAATCAGAATATTCCTACCTTAATTCCGATTGGCTGATAGAATCCTATCAGCCAATCGGAATTCGAGGGACGCCATCTTGGATGACGTCATTTAAAGGAACCATCATTCGTCGTTCAGTCGTCGGCCAGGATGGATGTTCCTCGTCAGAGGTCTTCAGGATCCTGCCACTCCGCTCCGGATGGATGACCATAGAAGATCCCGCTTGGATGAAGACTTCAATCGGATGGAAGACCTCTTCTGCCCCGCTTGGATGAAGACTTCAGCCGGATCATGGACCTCTTCAGCTCCCGCTTGGATGATGACTTCAGCCGGATCATGGACCTCTTCAGCCCCCCGCTTGGGCTTGGATCAGGACATCGGAGGAGCTCTTCTGGATCGATCGGTGAACCTGGTATGGTGAAGATAAGGTAGGAAGATCTTCAGGGGCTTAGTGTTGGGTTTATTTAAGGGGGGTTTGGGTTAGATTAGGGGTATGTGGGTGGTGGGTTGTAATGTTGGGGGGGGTATTGTATGGTTTTTTTTACAGGCAAAAGAGCTGAACTTCTTGGGGCATGCCCCGCAAAGGGCCCTGTTCAGGGCTGGTAAGGTAAAAGAGCTTTGAACTTTAGTAATTTAGAATAGGGTAGGACATTTTTTTATTTCGGGGGGCTTTGTTATTTTATTAGGGGGCTTAGAGTAGGTGTAATTAGTTTAAAATTGTTGTAATATTTTTCTTATGTTTGTAAATATTTTTTTATTTTTTGTAACTTAGTTCTTTTTTATTTTTTGTACTTTAGATAGTTTATTTCATTGTAGTTATTTGTAGGTATTGTATTTAATTTATTTATTGATAGTGTAGTGTTAGGTTTAATTGTAGATAATTATAGGTATTTTATTTAATTAATTTATTGATAGTGTAGTGGTAGGTTTAATTGTAACTTAGGTTAGGATTTATTTTACAGGTAAATTTGTAATTATTTTAACTATTTTAGCTATTAAATAGTTCTTAACTATTTAATAGCTATTGTACCTGGTTAAAATAAATACAAAGTTACCTGTAAAATAAATATTAATCCTAAAATAGCTATAATATAATTATAATTTATATTGTAGCTATATTAGGATTTATTTTACAGGTAAGTATTTAGCTTTAAATAGGAATAATTTATTTAATAAGAGTTAATTAATTTCGTTAGATTAAAATTATATTTAATTTAGGGGGGTGTTAGTGTTAGGGTTAGACTTAGCTTTAGGGGTTAATACATTTATTAGAATAGCGGTGAGCTCCAGTCGGCAGATTAGGGGTTAATAATTGAAGTTTGGTGTCGGCGATGTTAGGGAGGGCAGATTAGGGGTTAATACTATTTATTATAGGGTTAGTGAGGCGGATTAGGGGTTAATAACTTTATTATAGTAGCGCTCAGGTCCGCTCTGCAGATTAGGGGTTAATAAGTGTAGGCGACGTTGTGGGGGGCAGATTAGGGGTTAATAAATATAATATAGGGGTCGGCGATGTTAGGGCAGCAGATTAGGGGTACATAGGGATAATGTAAGTAGCGGCGGTTTACGGAGCGGCAGATTAGGGGTTAATAATAATATGCAGGGGACAGCGATAGCGGGGGGGGGGGGCAGATTAGGGGTTAATAAGTGTAAGGTTAGGGGTGTTTAGACTCGGGGTACATGTTAGAGTGTTAGGTGCAGACGTAGGAAGTGTTTCCGCATAGCAAGCAATGGGGCTGCGTTAGGAGCTGAACGCGGCTTTTTTGCAGGTGTTAGTTTTTTTTTCAGCTCAAACAGCCCCATTGTTTTCTATGGGGGAATCGTGCACGAGCACGTTTTTGAGGCTGGCCGCTTGCGTAAGCAACTCTGGTATCGAGAGTTGAAGCTGCGTTAAAAATGCTCTACGCTCCTTTTTTGGAGCCTAACGCAGCCTTTATGTGGACTCTCAATACCAGAGTTATTTTTATGGTGCGGCCAGAAAAAAGCCGGCGTTAGCTACGCGGGTCCTTACCGACAAAACTCTAAATCTAGCCGATAGTGACCAGCAGGGTGTCATCTTGAATATCAGTGATGGTATTGAGTATCCTAATCATTGAGGGAGTGAAAAAAAGGACACAACTTTGGGATGGGGGGATGGGTTAAATGGGTTAGAAGAAGAGAAAGTTGAGGAAACACATGGAGGTAGATAAGATAACAAAATAGACTTAAACTGTGGAAAATGAAAATGTGTATAAAATGTGGTATGTTTTTAGGGAACTAGGGCCTAGATTTGGAGTTTGGCGGTAGATGGGCTGTTAACGCTCCGCGGGTTTTTTTCTGGCCGCACCATAAATTTAACTCTGGTATCGAGAGTTCAAACAAATGCTGCGTTAGGCTCCAAAAAAGGAGCGTAGAGCATTTTTACCGCAAATGCAACTCTCGATACCAGAGTTGCTTACGGACGCGGCCGGCATCAAAAACGTGCTCGTGCACGATTCTCCCATAGGAAACAATGGGGCTGTTTGAGCTGAAAAAAAACCTAACACCTGCAAAAAAGCAGCGTTCAGCTCCTAACGCAGCCCCATTGTTTCCTATGGGGAAACACCTCCTAAGTCTGCACCTAACACCCTAACATGTACCCCGAGTCTAAACACCCCTAACCTTACACTTATTAACTCCTAATCTGCCGCCCCCGCTATCGCTGACCCCTGCATTACACTTTTAACCCCTAATCTGCCGCTCCGTAAACCGCCGCCACCTACGTTATCCCTATGTACCCCTAATCTGCTGCCCTAACATCGCCGACCCCTATGTTATATTTATTAACCCCTAATCTGCCCCCCACAACGTCGCCGACACCTGCCTACACTTATTAACCCCTAATCTGCCGAGCGGACCTGAGCGCTACTATAATAAAGTTATTAACCCCTAATCCGCCTCACTAACCCTATCATAAATAGTATTAACCCCTAATCTGCCCTCCCTAACATCGCCGACACCTACCTTCAATTATTAACCCCTAATCTGCCGACCGGAGCTCACCGCTATTCTAATAAATGTATTAACCCCTAAAGCTAAGTCTAACCCTAACACTAACACCCCCCTAAGTTAAATATAATTTTTATCTAACGAAATAAATTAACTCTTATTAAATAAATGATTCCTATTTAAAGCTAAATACTTACCTGTAAAATAAATCCTAATATAGCTACAATATAAATTATAATTATATTATAGCTATTTTAGGATTAATATTTATTTTACAGGCAACTTTGTAATTATTTTAACCAGGTACAATAGCTATTAAATAGTTAAGAACTATTTAATAGTTACCTAGTTAAAATAATAACAAATTTACCTGTAAAATAAATCCTAACCTAAGATATAATTAAACCTAACACTACCCTATCAATAAAATAATTAAATAAACTACCTACAATTACCTACAATTAACCTAACACTACACTATCAATAAATTAATTAAACACAATTGCTACAAATAAATAAAATTAAATAAACTATCTAAAGTACAAAAAATAAAAAAGAACTAAGTTACAGAAAATAATAAAATATTTACAAACATAAGAAAAATATTACAACAATTTTAAACTAATTACACCTACTCTAAGCCCCCTAATAAAATAACAAAGCCCCCCAAAATAAAAAATTCCCTACCCTATTCTAAAATACAAATATTACAAGCTCTTTTACCTTACCAGCCCTGAACAGGGCCCTTTGCGGGGCATGCCCCAAGAATTTCAGCTCTTTTGCCTGTAAAAAAAAACATACAATACCCCCCCCCCCAACATTACAACCCACCACCCACATACCCCTAATCTAACCCAAACCCCCCTTAAATAAACCTAACACTACCCCCCTGATGATCTTCCTACCTTGTCTTCACCATGCCAGGTTCACCGATCCGTCCTGGCTCCAAGATCTTCATCCAACCCAAGCGGGGGCTAGACATCCACTGAAGAAGTCCAGAAGAGGGTCCAAAGTCTTCCTCCTATCCGGCAAGAAGAGGACATCCGGACCGGCAAACATCTTCTCCAAGCGGCATCTTCTATCTTCTTCCATCCGATGACGACCGGCTCCATCTTGAAGACCTCCAGCGCGGATCCATCCTCTTCTTCCGACGACTAGACGACGAATGACGGTTCCTTTAAGGGACGTCATCCAAGATGGCGTCCCTCGAATTCCGATTGGCTGATAGGATTCTATCAGCCAATCGGAATTAAGGTAGGAATTTTCTGATTGGCTGATGGAATCAGCCAATCAGAATATAGTTCAATCCGATTGGCTGATCCAATCAGCCAATCAGATTGAGCTCGCATTCTATTGGCTGATCGGAACAGCCAATAGAATGCGAGCTCAATCTGATTGGCTGATTGGATCAGCCAATCGGATTGAACTATATTCTGATTGGCTGATTCCATCAGCCAATCAGAAAATTCCTACCTTAATTCCGATTGGCTGATAGAATCCTATCAGCCAATCGGAATTCGAGGGACGCCATCTTGGATGACGTCCCTTAAAGGAACCGTCATTCGTCGTCTAGTCGTCGGAAGAAGAGGATGGATCCGCGCTGGAGGTCTTCAAGATGGAGCCGGTCGTCATCGGATGGAAGAAGATAGAAGATGCCGCTTGGAGAGGATGTTTGCCGGTCCGGATGTCCTCTTCTTGCCGGATAGGAGGAAGACTTTGGACCCTCTTCTGGACTTCTTCAGTGGATGTCTAGCCCCCGCTTGGGTTGGATGAAGATCTTGGAGCCAGGGCGGATCGGTGAACCTGGCATGGTGAAGACAAGGTAGGAAGATCATCAGGGGGGTAGTGTTAGGTTTATTTAAGGGGGGTTTGGGTTAGATTAGGGGTATGTGGGTGGTGGGTTGTAATGTTGGGGGGGGGTATTGTATGTTTTTTTTTACAGGCAAAAGAGCTGAAATTCTTGGGGCATGCCCCGCAAAGGGCCCTGTTCAGGGCTGGTAAGGTAAAAGAGCTTGTAATATTTGTATTTTAGAATAGGGTAGGGAATTTTTTATTTTGGGGGGCTTTGTTATTTTATTAGGGGGCTTAGAGTAGGTGTAATTAGTTTAAAATTGTTGTAATATTTTTCTTATGTTTGTAAATATTTTATTATTTTCTGTAACTTAGTTCTTTTTTATTTTTTGTACTTTAGATAGTTTATTTAATTTTATTTATTTGTAGCAATTGTGTTTAATTAATTTATTGATAGTGTAGTGTTAGGTTAATTGTAGGTAATTGTAGGTAGTTTATTTAATTATTTTATTGATAGGGTAGTGTTAGGTTTAATTATATCTTATGTTAGGATTTATTTTACAGGTAAATTTGTAATTATTTTAACTAGGTAACTATTAAATAGTTCTTAACTATTTAATAGCTATTGTACCTGGTTAAAATAATTACAAAGTTGCCTGTAAAATAAATATTAATCCTAAAATAGCTATAATATAATTATAATTTCTATTGTAGCTATATTAGGATGTATTTTACAGGTAAGTATTTAGCTTTAAATAGGAATTATTTATTTAATAAGAGTTAATTTATTTCGTTAGATAAAAATTATATTTAACTTAGGGGGGTGTTAGTGTTAGGGTTAGACTTAGCTTTAGGGGTTAATACATTTATTAGAATAGCGGTGAGCTCCGCTCGGCAGATTAGGGGTTAATAAGTGTAGGTAGGTGTCGGCGACGTTGTGGGGGGCAGATTAGGGGTTAATAAATATAACATAGGGGTCGGCGATGTTAGGGGTAGCAGATTAGGGGTACATAGGGATAACGTAGGTGGCGGCGATTTGCGGTCGGAAGATTAGGGGTTAATTATTTTAAGTAGCTTGCGGCGACGTTGTGGGGGGCAAGTTAGGGGTTAATAGATATAATACAGGGGTCGGCGGTGTTAGGGGTAGCAGATTAGGGGTACATAGGGATAACGTAGGTGGCGGCGATTTGCGGTCGGAAGATTAGGGGTTAATTATTTTAAGTAGCTTGCGGCGACGTTGTGGGGGGCAAGTTAGGGGTTAATAGATATAATACAGGGGTCGGCGGTGTTAGGGGCAGCAGATTAGGGGTACATAAGTATAACGTAGGTGGCGGTCGGCAGATTAGGGGTTAAAAATTTTAATCGAGTGGCGGCGATGTGGGGGGACCTCGGTTTAGGGGTACATAGGTAGTTTATGGGTGTTAGTGTACTTTAGGGTACAGTAGTTAAGAGCTTTATAAACCGGCGTTAGCCAGAAAGCTCTTAACTCCTGCTATTTTCAGGCGGCTGGAATCTTGTCGTTAGAGCTCTAACGCTCACTGCAGAAACGACTCTAAATACCGGCGTTAGGAAGATCCCATTGAAAAGATAGGCTACGCAAATGGCGTAGGGGGATCTGCGGTATGGAAAAGTCGCGGCTGTAAAGTGAGCGTTAGACCCTTTAATCACTGACTCCAAATACCAGCGGGCGCCCAAAACCAGCGTTAGGAGCCTCTAACGCTGGTTTTGACGGCTACCGCCGAACTCTAAATCTAGGCCTAGGAGTCTATGTTCAGTGGAAAGTTATGGTTCAGTTAAAGGGTCATGAAACCCATTTTTTTTCTCTCATGATTCAGATAGAGAATACAATTTTAAAAAACTTTCTAATTTACTTCTATTATCTAATTTGTTTCATTCTCTTGGTATCATTTGTTGAAGAAGCAGCAATGCACTAATGGTTTCTAACTGAACCCATGGGTAAGCCAATCACAATCGATATATATATATTCAGCCACCTAGATTCTCTGCTGCTCCTGAGCTTGCCAAGATAAACCTTTCAGCAAAGGATAACAAGAGAAGGATGCACATTAAAGGGACACTAAACCCAAAAAATGTATTTCATGATTCAGATAGAGAATACAATTTTAAACAACATTCCAATTTACTTCTATTATCTAATTTGCTTCATTCTTTAGATGTCCTTTGTTGAATAAATAGCATTGCACATGGGTGAGCCAATCAGATGAGGCATTTATGTGCAGCAACCAATCAGCAGCTACTGAGTCTATCTAGATATGCTTTTCAGCAAAGTATATCAAGAAAATTAAGCAAATTAGACAATAGAAGTAAATTAGAAAGTTGTTTAAAATGGCATGCTCTTTCTAAATCATGAAAGAAAAAATTTGGGTTTAATGTCCCTTTAAATAATAGAAGTAAATTGGAAAGTTGTTTAAAATTGTATGCTCTATCTAAACCATGAAAGAAAAAAATTGGGTTTCATGTCCCTTTAAGTTGTCCTTCTTTTGTGGTGAAGTATTCATACTAAAGGGATATGAAACCCAAAATGAATCCTTTATGATTCAGATAGAGCATACAATTAAAAAAATATTCTAATTTACTTCTATGATCAAGATTTCAAGCAGCAATGCCCTACTGGGAGCTAACTGAATACATCCGGTAAGCCAATGAGTAGAGATATATATATGCAGCCACTAATCAGCAGTTAGCTCCCAGTAAGGCAATGCTGCCCCTGAGCCAACCTAGGTATGCGTTTCAACAAAGAGCATGAAGCAAATTAGATAATAGAAGTACATTGGAAAATTGTTTAAAATTATATACTCTGTTTGAGGACCATTTAAAGCTGACCTTTAGAAATGTTTAATTTACCTTACAAGGCTGCATAACTGAAAAAAAGTTTCAAGACTACAGGAAGAGAATATTACTATTTGCCAAAAGGCAAATACAGATATAAATGTTTGTCAAGTTGTAGCAATTCAAAATGAGGCAATTTACCAATTCAGAGAGGACCAACAACAGGCTACCAGCATATGACAACAGGCATTGTGCACTTTCTGGCATTTGAATGTCCTTAAAGGGACAGTCTACACCAGAATTGTTTTTGTTTTAAAAGATAATCCCTTTTTTACCCATTCCCCAGTTTTGCATAACCAACACAGTTATATTTA
Source organism: Bombina bombina (assembly GCF_027579735.1). Lineage (NCBI taxonomy): Eukaryota > Metazoa > Chordata > Amphibia > Anura > Bombinatoridae > Bombina > Bombina bombina. Next base: position 102,865,774 of record NC_069506.1, on the reverse strand, counting down.
TATATTTTTTACCTCTGTGATTATCTTGTATCTAAGCCTCTGCAAACTGCCCCTTTATTTCAGTTCTTTTGACAGACTTGCAGTTTAGCCAATCAGTGATAGCTCCCAGGCAACTTCACGTGCATGAGCACAGTGTTATCTATATAAAAAACATGAACTAACACCCTCTAGTGGTGAAAAACCTGTTAAAATGCATTCTTAAGAGGCGGCCTTCAAGGTCTAAAAAATTAGCATATGAACCTCCTAGGTTAAGCTTTCAACTAAGAATACCAAGAGAAAAAAGCAAAATTGGTGATAAAAGTAAATTGGAAATTGTTTAATATTACATTCCCTATCTGAATCATGAAAGTTTGTTTTGGACTAGACTGTCCCATTAAAGAAAACGATGACCAGCAAGAAAGTAGTCAGGCACCCTTTATGAGTGTCAAACCCCAGAATACTTTCTGTCACCTGGAACGAACAGAGAAGAGGACTGCTTCAAGTTAAAGGTTGAGATCTGGCATAGCTAGGAATGACTATGGTAGATTTTACACCTGGATTTTCTATCCTAAGAAACCTATCATGTCTCAGATGTCTGAGCTTTCATACAGGATAAGTGAAACTGCTGTGTCTGCCTGTCAAAATATAATTGGCTGGTATTCAAGTGGCATAGATGTAATTACACCATTAGATCATGTTAAAAATGTATTACATTTAAATGTCAAATATCAACATAATTACAATCCTTATTGAAAAATTAAAAACATATATAAACATGTCTCATTAAATTATGCCTTAAGAAAATCTGTCTCAGAAAATGTCCATCCATTATTGAGAAACAAAACCTTGAAATATCCTTAGACCGTTTCCAAAGTCAATTTATATCGAAAGGGTTAACTTGTCTAAACAAAATTTGCATATACTCAGAAATTTCTCAGTTGGAGTTTAGTCTTGTACAACTTCCATGTATTGTCAATCTTCTCGGTCTAATGTTATATTTACTTACATGCATGTGGATTGGTTTGTTCTGTCCATATGTACAGCTGCTGTGGATTGTGGAAGCGAGTGACATGTGAAGTGTCCTCAAATTAAGCTGCCCAGCTCCCTGGTTTTGCTTTGTAATTTTCAATCCAAACTACTAATTTCTGCTAGCTGTAGCTATAGTAGCCTGTATTGGATCCATTTATTCCATATTACTAGTCTGTCACTCGGCAACGCATTTAAGCTCAACACAACCATTTCTCCATCTTAAAACTTCAACTAAGAACTTTTTGCTGTGTTCCTTATTACAAAATGTATGGACATATATCGGAATCCTGTTCAGGCAATTTAACCTTTGAAAACGTTCTATGTAATAAAACATTTTTATCAGCTGATATATAAGGATCCTTATTTTTTATCTTCCCTAAGTATATGATTTTAAGGGTGTTGGTAATTGAGATTTAAATATAATCAATTTTAACTATAATTAATGGTGCAATTACATCTTAAATGTTATATATACACCACTTGAATAACAGCTAACTATATTTTGGTGATTGCACGCAGCTTTTTGACATCCTACATGAACCATCAGAGAACCGGAATACAAGTCGTGCGCTAAATCTAAATTTACCGTTAGCGAAAACACCCATAGAGATATGCTTTTTTGCGATTTTTGGGATCCGCTGGTATTATAAGTTGAAAAAAAATAAGGTTTTTTGCTAGCGGTAGCCCGGGAGTCGTAAATATTCATGTGTTCTCCCATAGATATCTATGGAGAATAAAAAGTGGAAAAAAACACTCTACTTGTGAAAACGACAAAAAAAGTGAACAAAAACTTACACCCTACCATAAGAACCTAGTCTAATAGCCCCTATTCTGCCATCCCACCACAATGCAAACACTAAATAAAAGTATTAACCCCTAAACTGCTACCCACCACATTGCAAAATACATTAATAACTAAACCCTCTAACCTAATAGTTCCTAACTTAACGCCAATTAAAATACCCATAAATTAAATTAAAATTATAATTAAAACTACCTTTAAAAAAAAAACACCTGTAAAATAAAATTTAAACCTAAGCTTAACCTAAAAAAAATCTAACATTACAAAAAAAAATACAGTAAATAAATAACCTAAAACTTATTCCTATTCTAATACCCCCCAAAAAAACACCCCCCAAAAGAAAATCCCTATTCTATAAATAAACTACAAATAGCCATTAAAAGGCTTACAGCTCTTTTGCATTAAATAAAACAATTAAAAAATTAATTAGGCATTTGGATGGGCATTGCCCTTAAAAGGGCATTCAGCTCTTTTGCTGCCCATAAAAAAATCCCTAATCTTAAAAAACAAAACAAAAAATAAAAAAAAACTAACTCTAATCCCAAGTTCGGTACTCATCAATAATGATGTGCGGCGCTCCATCTTCATCCATCGCAGGTTCATCTTCTTCCATCTTCATCCCGGCTGGGGTACATCTTCTACCTTCATCCCGGTGGCACTGGCGAGGTCAGCAGTGATGGCAGCGACGACGTTGGTCCTCCTCTTCAGACGATCGAGACGGAGGTCCTCTTCATGTGGTCTCCAGCCGCACACTTAAGATTAAATGCAAAGTACCCCTTTTATATTTGAATTCTTCAAATTCAAATCAGCCAATAGGATGCAAGCTTTTTCCTTTCATCCTACTGACTCATTTGCATTTGAAGAATCTGATCAGCCAATAGTAATGCAAGGGTACCTCTATATAAAAGGTGTACCTTGCATTCAATCTTCAGTGTGTGGCTAGAGACCACATTAAGAGGATCTCTGTGTTGATCGTCTGAAGAGGAGGACTGATGTGGCCGCAGCCATCACTGCTGACCTCGCCCCCGCCACCGGGATGAAGATGGACCCATAAAGGTTGAAGATGGAGCGCCACCTTTCATCATTAGTAAGTACCAATTTTGGGGACAGAGTTAGTTTTTTTTTGTTTTTATTTAAGATTAGTTTTTTTAAATTTTTTATGGGCATCAAAAGAGCTGAATGCCCTTTTAAGGGCAATGTCCACCCAAATGCCTTTTGTGGGGCAATAGGTAGTTTAGGGTTTTTGTTAGTTATTTTTTTATTTTGAGGGGCTAGGGCGTTGTAATGTTAGGGGTTAATTGTTTTTATTTAATGCAAAAGAGCTGTTAAAGGCCCTTTTAAGGGCTATTGGTAGTTTATTTTTAGAATAGGATTTTGGTTTTTTTTTGGGGGGGGTAATTATGATAGGAATAATTTTTATTATTTTTGGTAATTTCTAACTACAGTTTCCGGCGAACCAGAAACTACGCTGGTAAATAGCAGCATTCGCAGCTTGGTAAATCTCCCCTAGGTCTTTTTTTTTGGTAATATTAGGCTTTTTATTTTTTGTAATCTTTTTTTTTTTTTAAGCAATGTTAGATTTTTTTAGGGTAGCTTTAGGATTAAATTTTATTTTACAGAGACTTTTTTTTTTAAGGTAGTTAGTATAGTTTTGATTTAATTTAATTTTGGTTAAGTTAGGAGGTGTTAGGTTATGGGGTTTAGTTATTGGTTTGTTACTGTGCGTTGTGGGGGTGAAGCGGTTTTGGGGTTAAAAGTTTATTTAGATAGTTTGCAATGTGGGGGGTGGCAGTTTAGGGGTAAATAATTTATTTAGATGGATTGCAATGTGTGAGAAGGGAGTTTAGGGGTTAATACTTTTATTTAGTGTTTGCGATGTGGGAGTTTAGGGGGTTAATAATGTAGTTTATGGGTGTAAGGGTACATTATAATGTATTTTTGTTGTGTTTTGTGAAATGTTTTAGTTTTTCAAAACTCTTTACGATAGCTCTTAGACTGTGGTATGGATTGATGCGGAAAGAACTATTATGGTAGCGCAGTGAATATCTAGCAGGGGTTAATATAGTGCAAAGGCATTCATAATCACACAGTAGTTATGTTTTAAAATTGATTAGAATGGCTTGCAATTTGAAAAACAGTTTGTCCAATGTAAAACTAATTTAGGGTACCATGTACTAAACCGTCAATTAATCCGACGTAGACGCGGATAAACTTGCTGTTAACATACGGCTAGATTACGAGTTTTGCGTTATGAGGGGCACGGTTCTAACTTGCACGTTATTGTCACCGCTCACTTACCTACAGCACTGGTATTATAGGTTTTCATAAACCCAATGTTTTCAGGCAAGAAGTGAGTGTAGAGCAAAATTGTGCTCCATACCGCACTTCAATACTAGCGCTGCTGGTTGAACTGGTTTTACGTGCTCGTACACAATTTCCCTATAGACATCAATGGGGAGAGCCGGCTGAAAAAAAGTTGAACACCTGCAATAAAGCAGCGTAAAGCTCCGTAACGCAGCCCCATTGATTCCTATGGGGAAACTAACCGCTAGATTTAGAGTTCTGCGGCCAAAGGGGTGCGTTAGCTACGCGTGCTTTTTTTCTCCCGCACCTTTTAAATACCGCTGGTATTTAGAGTTCACAGAAGGGCTGCGTTAGGCTCCAAAAAGGGAGCGTAGAGCATAATTTACCGCCACTGCAACTCTCAATACCAGCGGTGCTTACGGACGCGGCCAGCTTCAAAAACGTGCTCGTGCACGATTCCCCCATAGGAAACAATGGGGCCGTTTGAGCTGAAAAAAAACCTAACACCTGCAAAAAAGCATCGTTCAGCTCCTAATGCAGCCCCATTGTTTCCTATGGGGAAACACTTCCTAAGTCTGCACCTAACATCCTAACATGTACCCCGAGTCTAAACACCCCTAACCTTATACTTATTAACCCCTAATCTGTTGCCCCCGCTATCGCTGACCCCTGCATATTATTATTAACCCCTAATCTGCCGCTCCGTACACCGCAGCCACCTACGTTATCCCTATGTACCCCTAATCTGCTGCCCCTAACACTGCCGACCCCTATATTATATTTATTACCCCCTAATCTGCCCCCCCAATGTCGCCACTACCTACCTACAATTATTAACCCCTAATCTGCCGACCGGACCTCACCGCTACTATAATAAAGTTATAACCCCTAATCCGCCTCACTAACCCTATAATAAATAGTATTAACCCCTAATCTGCCCTCCCTAACATCACCGACACCTAACTTCAAGTATTAACCCCTAATCTGCTGACCGGACCTCACCGCTACTCTATTAAATTTATTAACCCCTAAAGCTAAGTCTAACCCTAACACTAACACCCCCCTAAGTTAAATATAATTTTTATCTAACTAAATAAATTAACTCTTATTAAATAAATTATTCCTATTTAAAGCTAAATACTTACCTGTAAAATAAACCCTAATATAGCTACAATATAAATTATATTTATATTACAGCTATTTTAGGATTAATATTTATTTTACAGGGAACTTTGTATTTATTTTAACCAGGTACAATAGCTATTAAATAGTTAATAACTATTTAATAGCTACCTAGTTAAAATAATTACAAAATTACCTGTAAAATAAATCTTAACCTAAGTTACAATTAAACACTACACTATCAATAAATTAATTAAATAAAATACCTACAATTATCTACAATTAAACCTAACACTACACTATCAATAAATTAATTACATAAAATACCTACAAATAAATACAAATAAACTAACTAATGTACAATAAATAAAAAAAGAACTAAGTTACAAAAAATAAAAAAATAATTTACAAACATTAGAAAAAGATTACAACAATTTTAAGCTAATTACACCTACTCTAAGCCCCCTAATAAAATAACAAAGCCCCCAAAATAAAAAAATGCCCTACCCTATTCTAAAATGCAAATAGAAAAGCTCTTTTATCATACCAGCCCTTAAAAGGGCCTTTTGCGGGGCATGCTCCAAATAATTCAGCTCTTTTGCCTGTAAAAAAACCCATACAATACCCCCCCCCCAACATTACAACCCACCACCCACATACCCCTAATCTAACCCAAACCCCCCTTAAATAAACCTAACACTAAGCCCCTGAAGATCTCCCTACCTTATCTTCACCACGCCGGGTATCACCGATCCGTCCAAAGGAGCCTCCGAAGTCTTCATCCAAGCCCAAGCGGGGGCTGAAGAAGTCCATCATCGGGCTGAAGTCTTGATCCAAACGGGCGCTGAAGAAGTCCATCATCGGGCTGAAGTCTTGATCCAAGCGGGCTCTGAAGAGGTCCATCATCGGGCTGAAGTCTTCTATCAAGCGGCATCTTCAATCTTCTTTCTTCCGGAGCCATCTTCTTCCAGCCGACGCAGATCCATCCTCTTCTACCGACGCCTACTCGCCGAGTGAATGCTCCTTTAAATGACGTCATCCAAGATGGCGTCCCTCGAATTCCGATTGGCTGCTAGGATTCTATCAGCCAATCTGAATTAAGGTAGGAAAATTCTGATTGGCTGATGGAATCAGCCAATCAGATTCAAGTTCAATCCGATTGGCTGATTGGATCAGCCAATCAGATTGAGCTCGCATTCTATTGGCTGATCGGAACAGATAATTGTAGGTATTTTAGATAGATAATTGTAGGTATTTTATTTAATTAATTTATTGATAGTGTAGTGTTAGGTTTAATTGTAGCTAATCGTAGGTAATTGTAGGTAGTTTATTTAATTAATTTATTGCTAGTGTAGTGTTAGGTTTAATTGTAACTTAGGTTAGGATTTATTTTACAGGTCATTTTGTAATTATTTTAACTAGGTAGCTATTAAATAGTTATTAACTATTTAATAGCTATTGTACCTGGTTAAAATAAATACAAAGTTACCTGTAAAATAAATATTAATCCTAAAATAGCTACAATATAATTATAATTTATATTGTAGCTATATTAGGGTTTATTTTACAGGTAAGTATTTAGCTTTAAATAGGAATAATTTATTTAATAAGATTTATTTTATTTCGTTATTTAAAAATTATATTTAACTTAGGGGGGTGTTATTGTTAGGGTTAGACTTAGCTTTAGGGGTTAATAAATTTATTAGAGTAGAGGCGAGGTACGGTCGGCAGATTAGGGGTTAATACTTGAAGTTAGGTGTCGGTGATGTTAGGGAGGGCAGATTAGGGGTTAATAGTATTTATTATAGGGTTATTGAGGCGGGAGTGAGGCGGATTAGGGGTTAATACATTTATTATAGTAGCGGTGAGGTTTGGTCGGCAGATTAGGGGTTAATAAGTGTAGGTAGGTGGCGGCGACGTTGGGGGCGGCAGATTAGGGGTTAATAAATATAATATAGGGGTCGGCGGTGTTAGGGGCAGCAGATTAGGGGTACATAAGTATAACGTAGGTGGCGGCGGTGTGCGGTCGGCAGATTAGGGGTTAAAATTTTTTATTAGAGTGGCGGCGATGTGGGGGGGCCTCGTTTTAGGGGTACATAGGTAGTTTATGGGTGTTAGTGTACTTTAGAGCACAGTAGTTAAGAGCTTTATGAACCGGCGTTAGCCCAGAAAACTCTTAACTCCTGGCTTTTTGCTGCGGCTGGAGTCTTGTCGTTAGAGTTCTAACACTCACTTCAGCCAAGACTCTAAATACCAGCGTTAGAAAGATCCCATTGAAAAGATAGGATACGCAAATTGCGTAGGGGGATCTGCGGTATGGAAAAGTCGTGGCTGGAAAGTGAGCGTTAGACCCTTTCCTGACTGACTCTAAATACCAGTGGGCGGCCAAAACCAGCGTTAGGGGCCCCTAACGCTGGTTTTGACGGCTAACGCCAAACTCTAAATCTAGACGTTAATTTATGTTTACACCTAACACCCTAACATGAACCCCGAGTCTAAACACTCCTAATCTTACACTTATTAACCCCTAATCTGCCGCCCTGACATTGCTGCCACCTACATTATACTTATTAACCCCTAATCTGCTGTCCCCAACATCACCGACACCTACATTATATTTATTAACCCCTAATCTGCCATCCCCAATGTTGCCGCAACCTACCTATATTTATTAACCCCTAATCTTCCACACTATAATGAACATATTAACCCCTAACCCGCCACACTCCCGCATCGCAAACACTAATAGTTACATTGTATCTATCTACTAAATTTATTAACCCCTAAACCTAAGTCTAACCCTAACCCAAACACCCCCTAACTTAAATATAATTAAAATAAATGTAAATAAAAATTACTATCATTACCTAAATAATTCCTATTTAAAACTAAATACTTACCTATAAAATAAACCCTAAGCTAGCTACAATATAACTAATAGTTACATTGTATCTATCTTAGGGTTTATTTTTATTTTACAGCTAAGTTTGTATTTATTTTAACTAGGTAGAATAGTTAGTTAATAGTTATTAACTATTTACTAACTACCTAAAATAAATACAAATTTACCTGTAAAATAAAACCTAACACTAACACTAACACCTAACCTTACACTACAATTAAATAAATTACATAAATTAAATACAATTACCTAAATTACAAACCCCCCCACTAAATTACACAAAATAAAAAACAAATTATCAGATATTTAAACTAATTACACCTAATCTAATAGCCCTATCAAAATAAAAAGCCCCCCCTAAATAAAAAAAACCCTAGCCTAATGTAAACTACCAATAGCCCTCAAAAGGGCCTTTAACAGGGCATTGCCCCAAAGAAATCTGCTCTTTTACCTGTAAAAAAATTTACAAACAACCCCCCCAACAGTAAAACCCACCACCAACCCAACCAACCCCCCAAATAAAATCCTAACTAAAAAAACCTAAGCTCCCCATTGCCCTGAAAAGGGCATTTAGATGGGCATTGCCCTTAAAAGGGCATTTAGCTCTATTGCTGCCCAAACCCTAACCTAAAAATAAAACCTGATTGGAACAGCCAATAGAATGCGAGCTCAATCCTATTGGCTGATTGGATCAGCCAATAGGATTGAAGCTCAATCCTATTGGCTGATTGCATCAGCAAATAGGAATTTTTCACCTTTAATTCCGATTGGCTGATAGAATTCTATCAGCCAATTTGAATTCAAGGGACGCCATCTTGGATGACGTCATTTAAAGGAACCTTCATTCTTCGTTAGATGTGGGAAGAAGCTGATTCTCCGTGCCGGATGTCTTGAAGATGGACCCGCTCCACGCCGGATGGATGAAGATAGAAGATGACGTCTGGATGAAGACTTCTGCCCCTCTGGTGGACCACTTCTGTCGGCTTGGATGAAGACTTCTCCCGGCTTCGTTGAGGATGGATGTCCAGTCTTCAAAACTGTAAGTGGATCTTTGGGATTTAGTGTTAGGTTTTTTTAAGGGTTTATTGGGTGGGTTTTATTTTTAGGTTAGGGTTTGGGCAGCAATAGAGGTAAATGCCCTTTTAAGGGCAATGCCCATCCAAATGCCCTTTTCAGGGCAATGGGGAGCTTAGGTTTTTTTAGTTAGGATTGTATTTTTCGGGGTTTGGTTGTGTGGGTGGTGGGTTTTACTGTTGGGGGGTTGTTTGTAAAAAAGTTTATAGGTAAAAGAGCTGATTTCTTTGGGGCAATGCCCCACAAAAGGCCCTTTTAAGGGATATGTAGTTTAGTTTAGGCTAGGGTTTTTTTTTATTTTGGGGGGCTTTTTTTATTTTGATAGGGCTAATAGATTAAGTGTAATTAGTTTAAATATCTGACAATTTGTTTTTTACTTTGTGTAATTTAGTGGGGGGGTTTTGTAATTTAGGTAATTGTATTTAATTTATGTAATTTATTTAATTGTTGCGTAATGTTAGGTTTTATTTTACAGGTAAATTTGTATTTATTTTAACTAGGTAGCTAATAAATAGTTAATAACTATTTACTAACTATTCTACCTAGTTAAAATAAATACAAACTTGCCTGTAAAATAAAAATAAACCCTAAGATAGATACAAGGTAACTATTAGTTATATTATAGCAAGCTTAGGGTTTATTTTATAGGTAAGTATTTAGTTTTAAATAGGAATTATTTAGGTCATGATAGTAATTTTTATTTACATTTATTTTAATTATATTTAAGTTAGGGGGTGTTTGGGTTAGGGTTAGACTTAGGTTTAGGGGTTAATAAATTTAGTATAGTGGCGGCGACGTTGGGGGCGGCAGATTAGGGGTTAATAAATGTAGGTAGGTGGCGGCAATGTTAGGGACAGCAGATTAGCGGTTAATAATATTTAACTAGTGTTTACGATGCAGGATTGTGGCGGTTTATTATAGTGGCGGCGATGTCAAGAGCGGCAGATTTATTATAGTGGCAGCGATGTCAAGAGCGGCAGATTAGGGGTTAATAATTTTATTTTAGTGTTTGTGATGCGGGAGGACCTCGGTTTAGGGGTAAATAGGTAGTTTATGGATGTTAGTGTACTTTTTAGCACATTAGTTATGAGTTTTATGCTACAGCTTTGTAGCGTAAAACTCATAACTACTGCCTTTAGATTGCGTTACGAATCTTGCGGGATAGGCTGTACCGCTCACTTTTTGGCCTCCAAAAAACAGCTTGTAATATCGGCGCTATGGCAGTCCCATTGAAAAAAGACTTGTGTAAGTTAATTTGCGGTACGGCCAAAAAAGTGTGCGGGACAGCTGTACCTACAAGACTTGTAAAAAGCAGCGTTATAACCCATAACGCTGCTTTTTTACTCATAACGCAAATCTCGCCGATAGAAAAGACAAGGAATCTAAATTGTAGGTTAAATTTGTTTTCATAGATCCAGTATAATAAAATAGAATACAACATTTAAAGACTTCAAGGGACATTAAACCCAAAATTTTTCTTTCATTATTCAGAGAATACAATTTTAAACAACATTCCAATTTACGGCTTTTATCTAATTTGCTTCATTCTTTAGATATCCTTTGTTAAAGAAATATCAATGCACATGGGTGAGCTAATCACATGAGGCAAATATGTGCAGCCACCAATCAGAAGCTACGGAGCCTATCTAGATATGCTTTTCAGGAAGGAATATCAAGAGAATGAAGCAAATTAGATAACAGAAAATACCATTTTAAAAAACTTTCTAAATTACTTCTATCTGAATCATGAAAGGATTCATATTTTTTAATAATAGTGTTTTATGGAATAAAATAAATATCTATAAATTCTTATAATTATATATATACAGTACATTTATATATATTTATTTTTATCGTCAAATTCAAGGAAATTCCAATAATTGAGAAAATTATGTAACTTTTGACTGGCCCTACAATAATTTGCTTTGAAAGAAATCAAGAAGTGTTTCAAATGGTCATCTTTTTGCATATTTGTTCAGTTACCTTAACTGCTTGAAAACCCATTTTGCTGTGTAGGCTCCATGACTAACAACATACATTTCACCTTTACAAGGAACATTGTAAGACATGAGGAATACCTCTTGTTCAGGACCAATCACTATATATCTGAGTTGATCAAATATATTCACCGAACCCGTTATCTGACAGAAATGTATCAATACGGGAAGACTGAGGAATGAGTGTACCTTGGGGAGTAATCACTGCGTATGGATCTTTGCTCTGAAGGTACATGGTAAATTAAGTTGCAAAGTGTTGTCTGATGTTGCACATAGCTCAGTGGCTTTGCCAAGGAGTTACTTTTGAAGTTATATTTGATTGTATGCATAGCTTTTCTTCAATATTTTAAGGTTTCCTTTATCAGTTTACACTTTACAGGTTACTAAGCACAATCATTTTGTGATTTTCTAAAAAAAGTTCAAAATTCAACTCAAAAAACACTTTAAACACTCACGGCTAGATTTGGAGTTTTGTCGGTAAAGACCCGAAAAACTAACGCCGGCTTTTTTCTGGCCGCACCATAAAAATAACTCTGGTATTGAGAGACCACATAAAGGCTGCGTTAGGCTCCAAAAAAGGAGCGTAGCGCATTTTTAACGCAGCTTCAACTCTCGATACCAGAGTTGCTTACGGACGCGGCCAGCCTCAAAAACGTGCTCGTGCACGATTCCCCCATAGGAAACAATGGGGCTGTTTGAGCTGAAAAAAAAAACAAACACCTGCAAAAAAGCCGCGTTCAGCTCCTAACGCAGCCCCATTGTTTGCTATGCGGTAACCCTTCCTACGTCTGCACTTAACACTCTAACATGTACCCCGAGTCTAAACACCCCTAACCTTACACTTATTAACCCCTAATCTGTCTGAGTGCCGTTAGTTGGTAGAAGGCTACAGGTTAAAACTCCCTCATAAGATCGCCCCAATGCTTCCTATATTATAGTTGGTTAATTGGACTTTAAGCGGGCAAGAGCTGAGGACTGAGGGTATGGATCAAACAAAGCCCTTAAAAGCTGATAAATGGTTAAATGAATAAGCTAGTAGCCTAAATCTGTAAATTCCTCTCTGGCACAAAACCCTAAAATCAAGGGACATTCTACAGGACCCTCTAAAGTAACAACAAGAGGACCACTGCTTTGAGATGTGAAAAGGGGTGAGGTGGTAGGAAAGTGCTGTCCTCTGAAGGCAAAGTCCCCCTGGAAATAATTCGTAGCTGATTACAGAGAGGATATATTATCAGAATAAGACCTGTGACATTAAATCAATCCAGTGACTTTAAAACTCCAGAATAAAGACTGCATTAGAGTGATCTCTAAATATCAGAACTTTATAAGCTGAATGTGATGTGTTTAGTGTAACAGAGAACTAGCTTATCAGAGTCCATTTAGGCTTATATACCCTAAATATAAACATAAAAGAGTGGCCACATTCTCTTATGTAGCTCTTCTCATAACAACTCTGCTGCAGTTCTTGCTATGGCTATATAAGGTTTTTCCTCAAGTGTACCTGTCTATACAGACAAGAAATAGTTTACTGGTTAAGTTTTATGCATATAAAGGGTCTGGTCTTTCTCTGTTTTTTTTCTTTTATTTTTTTCTTTCTCTCTCTCCTTCTCCAGAAGTATATAGCTGACTGCGTGCTAAAAACGTTTGTTCTCTGATACTGTGGCAAAATACAGAATAATTACTGGGAAGTGTAACAAGGTTTTTTAAAGCGGCAGATACACTGTTTTTTTTGCCTTTTTCTTCTTTCTTTCTCCCCTTTTCTCTTATCTGTATTCCCTTCTTTCTTCACTCCCACTTTGCTGTGTTTTTCCTTTTTTGTTCTCATAAAAAAAATTTTTCTTTCTTTCTTTTTTTTTCTCACACAAAAGTATTACTGTAATAAGAAAGTCTATATTGATAAATAGTTTTTGTTGACTCTTACTATTAATTAAGAGGTTGGAATATATGTAGTTAAGTTTTGCACAAAATATCACAAATGTGTTCCTGCTGGTATTGCTTTTAACCAGCAGGAAAGGGGAAGGGAATCTTAAGAGTTTGTTTTTCCTTTTCTTCTAATTTCCCTCTCTTGGGACACGCTTGCACGATATTTGTTGTTGACACCACGATATACACTCATAAAGTAGTGAGGGCATAAAAACCTTAGTTGACAATATACTAGCACTATAAATCTAAATTTGAAAACTGGTCCCTCTATTTGACAGATTTATCTACCTATATGGAAAGATATATTTCACATTCCAAAACACTCTCACCCAATATGCCGCCTAAACCAAAGGAGAAAAAACTTAAGCCTAATGAAAGTAGTACAGAAATACATGTACAAAATGAAACAACTCCAAGCTGTATAGATAATCCATCCCTACTACAGCAAATTTCAGAATTAATTATGCCACAATTCGAGTCCTTAAGACAAGAAGTGGCCGCAGCTACAAATGAAATTAAACAATTTACAGCACGGATGAATGAGTTAGAAACCAGAGTGTCGGACATGGAAGATAGATCAGTAGCTCAAGATCAGACAATCAATTCGCATGATAGTAAACTTAACCTTATACAATCTAAAATTGAGGAACTTGAAGACAGGTCTAGGCGCAACAACCTGAGGGTTGTTGGCCTACCAGAAACGGCAGAATATCACGACCTGATAAACTTTGCATCTAGTCAGCTTCCTAAGCTGGTAGGGAGTACTGCTGAGAACGTAAGGTTACCCATAGAGAGAGCCCATAGAATAGGAGCACCCAGAAGGAACTCAGATGGTCCTATTAAACCTAGGGTTGTAATTATTAAATTTTTAAACTTTCAGGACAAGTTTCATATACTTAGATTGTACCGTAAAAACAATAATATCATGGTGGGGTCCAGTAAATTATTACTGTTTCAAGACTTCTCATACGAGACTCAAAACAAACGTATGGAAATGGCCCCATTTTGTTCTCAACTAATTAGAGCCAATCTAAGAGCAAGACTTGTATATCCAGCAAAGATTGTAATAGATACGGATGGAGAAATACATACTTTTACAAAAGTTGAACAGATTAAATTATACTGTCAGAGCCTAGGGATAGTATAAAAATGAAAGGACAGGGAAATATACTGTTTAAACATACATGAGATCAATAGGATGAATTTCTGGATGTTCATTTTTTTGTATTGTTTCTTCTCCTGCTGGAGTAAGAAAGAGATAAAGAGCGGTGGCGGGGTGGAGTGGTCATGGGGCGGGGCAGAGCGGGGAGGGGGGGTTTGTATAGGGGGTTTTTTCTTTCTTTTTTTTTTTTTTTTTTTTTTTTATACTAGTTTTTGTTCTGTACCCCTTAATAATATTTTAAATGGTTACTCTTAATTTTCTTTCTTGGAACATTGGAGGGATCTCATCTCCAAGTAAAAGGAAATTGCTGATTAGACACCTTGGGAGACAGAAACCTGATCTAGTTTTTATACAGGAGACCCATCTTCGGCCCAAGGAGGCCATGAAACTTAAAAGTAAGTGGGTGGGGGAGGTGGTGTGCACCCCCTACGATAAGACCAAAAGAGGCTTGGCTATTTTAATAAATAAACAGTTGACTTACAACATCATTTCAGTCCTCAATGATATTAACGGGAGATTTCAAATCCTTGAGATAGAAATTAATAACTGTATCTTTGTTCTATGCAATGTATATGGACCTAATGTGATAGACAGAGATTTTTGGGAAGATATTAGTCTAAAGTTGTTTCTACATATTGGGAAGAACATAGTGGTTGCTGGCTATTTTAATATGGCTTTCTCACATAGTTTGGACAGATCAAAGCCCAGATTCACTCCGAGAAAAGCTAGGGAAGCGGTAATCTTACAAAAATTCTGTCAAAAATTGGCTCTGCAAGATATATGGCGGACACAAAATCCAGATCAACGAGAATATACATGTGCGTCAGGCGCACACTCTTCCTTTTCTCGAATTGATTACTTTTTAATCGCGAAACATATGCTAAAAATGAAAATTGGGTCTGCAATTCAGGACATTGTGATCTCAGATCACGCTATTATCTCATTGAAGATAAGTTTGATTGATAGATCTTTAGCAGGTAATAGTAGGTTATTTTTTCCGCAGTATCTGGTGAATAATGCCAGCTTCAGAAAATGGATGCAGAATAGATGGAATCTATTTCAGGCTGATAATGCAAATTACTTAGATAGGCCAGAAATATTCTGGGAGACAGCAAAGGCTGTCTTCAGAGGCGAGATTAAAGCGTACTTAGTAAGAACTAAGGCGATTCGGGCTAAGAGAGAGGAGCAACTTTCCAACACATTGAGAAATAGTTATCGTAAATATCTTAGCAACCCATCTATTGATCTTTGGACTAAATATAAAAACAATAAATTAGTATACGACTTCTTTTTAAAACAACAATCAAATGCAGAAGAACAAAAATTTAAGGCTTTTTACTTAGGGGTACAGGGTGTTTCGGCTAAGTACATTGCGAGAATTATTAAGATCAGGCAACAAAAGAATTTTATTCCGGCACTGAAAATTGGGAATAATAGAGTGACCGATCCTGTAGAAATAAGGGAAGCTTTTTTTCAAACTTTTCAACAGCTTTATGCAACCAAACAGGTTAACACGGTAAATAAGGAGCAGTTTTGGCAAAGAGTTAATTTACCCCAAATTGAAATAGAAGATCTCCAGCGTCTTAACGAACCTATATCTGGGGAAGAAATAAGTAGTACTATAAAAAAGTTAAAATTGGGAAAAGCTCCCGGTCCAGATGATTTGCCGGCCGAATTCTACAAAATACTATCGGAACATATATCCCCAGTTTTGGGTAAACTATTTAATAAATACTTTGTAGACAACAACCCACAATCTCCCTTATTTGCGGCATCCAATATAGTCTTGATATTAAAGAAAGGTAA
Organism: Bombina bombina; assembly: GCF_027579735.1. Classification (NCBI taxonomy): domain Eukaryota; kingdom Metazoa; phylum Chordata; class Amphibia; order Anura; family Bombinatoridae; genus Bombina; species Bombina bombina. The sequence continues at coordinate 102,849,674 of NC_069506.1, read as the reverse complement.
GGACCCAGAACTTACATCTTCTTATAGGCCAATCTCACTCCTTAATCAGGACTATAAAATTCTTACATACATCTTAGCCAATAGATTAAAATCTCCCTTAGGTTCCATGATACACCCCGACCAGACCGGTTTTATGATGGGCAGAAACCCAGTTAAAAATCTACGGAAAGTCCAGCTAGTATTGGACTATTTCTGGAATAAGGCGGAGAAGAAAAGACAGTATACCAAGCCTGACCAAGCTATTCTTACAATTGATGCTGAAAAAGCATTTGATGCTATCATATGGGACCATCTTTTCACTTCTTTGGAGAAGTTTGGTATAACGGGTATTTTTCAACAATTCATTAGACAACTCTATAGAGAACCATATTCTTCAATAATAGTGAATGGGCAACCCACTAATAGGATTGTTCTTAGATGTGGAACCCGGCAAGGCTGCCCTTTATCCCCATTCCTATTCAATCTATCCATTGAACCATTGGCAGTTTACTTGCGGAATGTAATGCAGGGTATTCAGATTGGAGGGCATAGATTGGTCCTTTCATTATTTGCAGATGACCTATTGCTCTTCCTTAGTAACACAACTATTTCTATTCCCCAGCTTATTGTGATATTTAATATATTTAGTTCCTTTTCAGGTTATAAAATTAACTATGGGAAATCTGAGATCATGTGGATTCATAAACCCCGCAACTCTGGGAATTATCCTTTCAAGGAAACAACACAGATTACTTACCTAGGTATTACATTGAGCAAAGACCCTAACTTATGGTATGAGCTTAATTTTAAGCCATGTATCAGAGGGCTTGATAGGAGTCTCAAGAAATGGGGTAATTTACCAATATCAATCACAGCTCGAATTATACTGATCAAGGTGGTTTTGTTTCCAAAGCTTCTATATTTTTTACAGAACTTACCTTTGTTACTATATAATAGAGACTTGACCTTGCTCCAGAGGAGCTTTAACCAATTCATTTGGCAAGGTAAGAAACCACGTATCTCCATCTTTAAACTATCATTACCGAAAGCCTATGGCGGTATGGCATGCCCCAACGTTAAATTCTACAATTATGCCGCCTTAGCTAAATTTGCGCTAGACTGGATCTCTGAAAGAGAATTGGTTTCCTTCCTTGAAATTGAATCATCAATAATTAAGCCTTTTAGCTTAAAGGCAGTCTTGCATCACCCTGCAAGTAGATTGCCTGGAATAATTCACCAAATGACTATATTCAAATCCATAGTACAGGCCTGGCAAAAAATATGTAGTGAACTAAGAATTGACTTTCGCAAATCAGAGTTTTTGCCCTTACGAGGTAACCCGGGCTTTTTACCGGGATTAGACCCCTCTATATTTCAGACATGGTCGGAGAGAGGAGTGTACGATGTAATTCAGGTATGTGAAGGCAATAATCTAAGGCTTCAGTCGTTCGAGCAAATATCTCTTCAATTTAACCTCCCGAGGTCCAGTTTCTTTGCCTACTTACAGCTCAGGCATTGGATAGAGACACTAAGGCAGGACACAGGACCAGAAATTGATAGCCAAGAATTAAAAATAATTTTAAGAGAATATCGGGGGGGGGGGGGGGGGGTGCACTATCTCCCGCATCTACAACACTATCCTGAAAATTGGGGGGAAGCGTAATATTTTGGAAATAACGAATAAATGGGCTAAGGACAAGGTTACTTTAGATATCACGACAACTTTACAGAGTATAACACTGGTCTCTGGTGCTACGATTATGCATAGTTGGAAAGAATCACACCTCAAACTATTAAATAGGGTGTACTATACACCTGCCCGATTGGCAAAATGGAACCCTGAAAGGCAAAATTGCCCCAAATGCTGTTATGAGAGTGCAGATTTCCTACACTGTTTCTGGACCTGTCCAAAAATACATCAATTCTGGCAGAAAATAAACTTTTGGAGCAATAAGATAACCGGGATAAGATTGAAATTGACCCCATTACAAATTTTTTTTCTGTGTAAATACACCCCTGCGATTCCCAACAATAGATTAGTTAATCTACTTATTCTGATAGGGAGGAATCTAATTCTTAAAAGTTGGAGAGGTAAAAAATCCCCTAAATTCAAAGACTTCTTAAAAGAAGTACAACATCAGATGGTATTTGAGCAATATAATATTAGAGATATCAATCCTAAACAGTTATCCAGGTTCTTCAATAAATGGAAGAGATTTATTGGCTCCCTCCCCATGGGAACACAGAGTCAGCTCTTATCTTACTGGAAAGGGTCCATCTGGATACAACAACAAATAGACAGGGGAAATCTCCCAAGGCTCTGGTTTTTAGAGCCATAGTTTGGTGATGTGACACATAAGCTGGAAAGGGGGGTAATATAATTATTTCCCCTCTCCCTTCTTCCCTCTTTCCCCCCTTCCCCCCTTTTTTTTTTTTTTTTTTTTTCTCTCTCCTTTTCTTCTCTTTCCCCTCTTCCCCCTCCCCTATCTCCTCCCCTCCGCCTACCGCTCGCTGCCCTCTTCTGGGGTTAAACCTCAGAAGGCTGGATGGCTGAAGTTCCTTAGCGATTTAGCATATTAAGGTTGAGTTTTGTTGAGAACCACTAAATAGACTCCATGCAGGCAAAGGTACCTCCTAATAAATACGGTTATGGGTCATGGGAAATGGACATATATAGAGTCAAAATTTGCTGATCCTAGATTCAGATATTCTGGGTAGTCTAGGGTTTGGAGGTATCAGAATTAGTTCACAAGCCCTCAGAAAGTAGAGTAATTTAGATTTATTTAGATTAGTAATTCGGTCCAAGGACCGAATGGTCATATAAAGCTGGAAGATGTTAATTATCAAATTCAAATCGAATAGGGCTTGAGCGATAATACTGAGGAAGGGACTATAGAAGAACCCCCCTTCACTTTCCTTTTTCTTTCTTTGCTTTTCCGTTCTTCCCATGTTAAATTCAGAGGTATACGATGTTGATCTATATTATCTTAATTATACAAGGGGTTTCTCTGAAATGTTATTTCATTTTCTCTACGTGATAGATGCTTGATATCTGATATTTGTATTTTTTTTTATTTTTCTTTCTGTTATTCTAGTTGGATCCTGTTTAGACATGATGTGGATATTTTTCATATCTATGTGCTTCAAATGAATGTAATATTTTTGTTTTCTGTATTTATAAAGTCTTGAAAAATAAAAACTTTAAAAAAAAAAAAAAAACCCTAATCTGCCGCCCCCGCTATCGCTGACCCCTTCATATTATTATTAACCCCTAATCTGCCGCTCCGTAAACCGCCGCTACTTACATTATCCTTATGTACCCCTAATCTGCTGCCCTAACATCGCCGACCCCTATATTATATTTATTAACCCCTAATCTGCCCCCCACAACGTCGCCTCCACCTGCCTACACTTATTAACCCCTAATCTGCCGACCGGACCTGAGCGCTACTATAATAAAGTTATTAACCCCTAATCCGCCTCACTAACCCTATCATAAATAGTATTAACCCCTAATCTGCCCTCCCTAACATCGCCGACACCTAACTTCAAACATTAACCCCTAATCTGCCGACTGGAGCTCACCGCTATTCTAATAAATGTATTGACCCCTAAAGCTAAGTCTAACCCTAACACTAACACCCCCCTAAGTTAAATATAATTTTAATCTAACGAAATTAATTAACTCTTATTAAATAAATTATTCCTATTTAAAGCTAAATACTTACCTGTAAAATAAATCCTAATATAGCTATAATATAATTATAATTTATATTGTAGCTATATTAGGATTTATTTTACAGGTAAGTATTTAGCTTTAAATAGGAATAATTTATTTAATAAGAGTTAATTAATTTTGTTAGATTAAAATTATATTTAACTTAAGGGGGTGTTAGTATTAGGGTTAGACTTAGCTTTAGGGGTTAATACATTTATTAGAATAGCGGTGAGCTCCGGTCGGCAGATTAGGGGTTAATAATTGAAGTTAGGTGTCGGCGATGTTATGGAGGGCAGATTAAGGGTTAATACTATTTATTATAGGGTTAGTGAGGCGGATTAGGGGTTAATAACTTTATTATAGTAGCGCTCAGGTCCGGTCGGCAGATTAGGGGTTAATAAGTGTAGGCAGGTGGAGGCGACGTTGAGGGGGGCAGATTAGGGGTTAATAAATATAATATAGGGGTCGGCGGTGTTAGGGGCAGCAGATTAGGGGTACATAAGGATAACGTAGGTGGCGGCGCTTTGCGGTCGGCAGATTAGGGGTTAATAAGTGTAGGTAGGTGGAGGCGACGTTGTGGGGGGCAGGTTAGGGGTTAATAAATATAATACAGGGGTCGGCGGTGTTAGGGGCAGCAGATTAGGGGTACATAAGGATAACGTAGGTGGCGGTCGGCAGATTAGGGGTTAAAAAATTATTTGAGTGTCGGCGATGTGGGGGGACCTCGGTTTAGGGGTACATAGGTAGTTTATGGGTGTTAGTGTACTTTAGAGTACAGTAGTTAAGAGCTTTATAAACCGGCGTTAGCCCAGAAAGCTCTTAACTACTGACTTTTTTCCTGCGGCTGGAGTTTTGTCGTTAGATGTCTAACGCTCACTTCAGAAACGACTCTAAATACCGGAGTTAGAAAGATCCCATTGAAAAGATAGGATACGCAATTGACGTAAGTGGATCTGCGGTATGGAAAAGTCACGGCTGAAAAGTGAGCGTTAGACCCTATTTTGAGTGACTCCAAATACCGGCGGTAGCCTAAAACCAGCGTTAGGAGCCTCTAACGCTGGTTTTCACGGCTAATGCCAAACTCCAAATCTAGGCCTAAGAAACTCGTACATAATTACAATATGGTCGTCTAAATGTTACAATTTACTCAAATTAATATGAAATAAACAAATATTTAGGTAAAATCATATTCATAATCAGGGCTTCTTTACTAATTGAAATGTAGGGAGCTTCTAATGCAGTGGAATGTTAGAGGATGACGCCTAAAAAGATCCATGATCAGAATACAAGGTCATGAATTCATGGGAAGCCTTCAGAGCAAAACTTCTTCTAAGTTGACCATACGAGTGGAGTGTTTTATTTGTAATTTAAGTAAAAACTGCAATTTAATCTACAATTTTAATATGATTAGCACGATTACTTTTAATGATTTTCCATTTCCTCCTGCTTGTATAGAAAAAATTGACTTGTTTATGAGTCTTTAGATACACATTCTTTAATTTCAATTGAGGTTTTCATCTAGTGGTGAAAATATATATAATTATCAGTATCAACCCTAGTTTAGGATGATATAGCAAAGGCTTTTAGCAGATAAACATATATAAGACTTTTATATGAGGAGCTGTAACCATAAAAGCAAGACACAGTATTTGTATAAGATTCTTGAATCTAAGTGCAGGTAAAAAAATGAAAATAAAATTAAATGTGACTCAATGTAAAGAAATTAAGAAATATATAAGAATAAATAGCAAGAGAGTGATGCTCAGTAAATTTCTGAGTAGTGTTTAGTGAATATTCATGCACTTAACTCTAGTTGTATGTTATTTAGTTATCAGCAATAATGCACTGAAAGTTCCATTTAAATCAATACCTGCTCTCCGATGGTAGTGCTTTGATCCGCATTACTGCAGCGTAATGATCAATGCTACTCGTTCACAAATCTCAAGCCATAATGGTCCACGAATATAACAGTATGTTAAGTTAATATTTTTTATATATACAATATTGAAGAGCTTTTAAACACTATATCTTATAAAGGACTAGCATACAATAAACAGCAAACATTCCATCAATATATTTGAGTGATTATTTAATTTGACTCATACATTTTGGTATGAGACCATCCTACAAAGTTAAAAATTATTTGCAAATTTACGGCAATTATCAGTGAACTTTCAATGTCCCCCATTACCATCCATTAGATGGTCTGTATGAGCACATTATATTTGCATTCATGCAATTTTTGAGTTATTTTGTTTTCATTAAAACAGCTGACATTTGAAGACCACTCAAATGAGTATACCATACTGTATTTATACAATAGATAGGTAGATAGATATGTCTTTAGAAAATAGGATTGTTGAGGGTTTTCTAAGACCTTCACAATCTACTACAGTATTGTTCTGACATTCTATTGACCTCATTTTCTCTCACTTTTGTTGATGTTCTTACTTTATCTGCCACCTTTCCTACTTTCTCACTTCCTATCACACAGTATTGCAATATTAGCTCCCACCCTCTCTAACTACACTTCATGGGGCTGATTTACCATTGTGTGGGCGGACATGATCTGCTGTAGCGGATCATGTCTGCCGCACATCAAAAAATGCCAACATGCTTGTGCAATGCCGCCCCCTGCAGATTCTAGGCCAATTGGCCGCTAGCAGGGGGTGTCAATCATCCCGATCGTATCTTATTGGGATGATTGCTGTCCGCCGCCTCAGAGGTGGCAGATGAGTTAAGGAGCAGTGGTCTTACGACCTCTGCTTCTTAACTTCCGCTTCAGGTGGACCTGAAGCGGAGTGGGTCGGAAACAGCGTCTGATGCTTCATAAATCGACCCCCTTGTCTTCAATCCAAAACAGTTTTCAAATTCTGTTCTACCCTAATCTTTATATAGATACAAATACAATATTATTATATTATTATATAGCCTCTGTAATCAACTAAACTCAACGCACTCAAAATAAACATGTTCCTTAAAAAATGCCCCTACTGAGTGACTCTGGAAGAAATCTTGTTTCTATGAAATCTACGTTTCAAGGTAAGTTTTTAGAAACAAGAAACAGTGCTCAAAGCTGAATGTGCAAAAATGTACTATTTAATGTCTCATAAACTTACCCTACTTTCAAGAAATCTCATCAGACATAACATTTGAACATAATTCTTATATATTTGTATTAAAAACACGGTCATACTGGACTTCCGGTGGGCGGGATTACTGGATGGAAGCAAGTGCTGGGAGCTCTGCATGTCTGAGCTACAAATAACGCTTATTCACCACATTACACCACCATCCAGCCCCCCACGTTATGTGTCTTGCTAGGAGACTTTGAAACGCTCATCGCTAGCCGACTTTTTGAAAGTGAAGGGCATTACATCGGCCCTAGCCCCCGGGAGCAATTTACGATACCCTTGTGGTCCACCATATTGGCGCATCAGTTCAGCTAACTCGGGCACTGTCTATAACAGGCTTCTTGGAGTAATATCTTAAGTGATTAGAGCTTACTCGGAACTGAAAAATGAATAACTTAGCTACAGAGGAACATCAAATTTTGGAGCTGCTGCAGAACCTATTGCTTCCGGCATTCACTCGGCTTGAAAATTCTACGCACCAGTTGTTGGCAGAGTTGCGGTCAGTGGGAGCCTCGCTTGCTCCATCAAAATGCCGACCTGAAACGGATCTGCCCCACAAAACTTCGGTCTCTGATCAAAGAGATATTTTCTCAGGGCATAGAGAGAGGGCGGCGAGACAAGAGACTTGGGTAAAGGAAGAGCAGGTCTCTCAACCGGGTCAGACCGAACACAAGCCTGACCCCTCCCTATCGAATGCCTCTCGATGTTTACGACCATTAATGGAGGAGGCAGCGACACCCTCCGTAGTCATATCGACTGAAACTCTGGATATAATGCAGCTAAGTACTACTGCATTTCAAGACGAACCTGTACAACTTGCCACAAACCCCATAGTAAACCTACCTGTCAGCAGGGCTGTGGAATATGCTGCAAAGAATCGGCAGGACACCAACAGGCAGAAATCATTATGTGGTCCTCTCTCAGGGATGCATTACTATCTGATGGAGAACGTTTGCTTACTCCAAGATCGTATTGGAATTGGATGATCTCACCAGCTGGATTAACCCACCCAACTCTGTTACTGCGGGTCACTGTACCTTTAGTTGACACAGGGACTAAGTATTGCCTTTTTGTTATATATAACGTTTTACCCAAGTGTGCTACATTAGATCTCACAATACTGAACTGCCTTTGTTAACCCTAATAGCCCATTACAGAACTGTACCAGAGAATCTGCATAGAACCCGGTCTTGCAAGAGTGCTATCACGCTATAGGAGACGGTAGATCCAGATAACAACTTACTTGGCTTGCGTAAGAGCCTAACAACAGTAGAGCTTCCAGTAGATCAGTCAATTATATCTGTTACGGTTAGACGTGTTTGTAATTTATGCTAGAATTATTTTTCTTTCTCCCCTGCTCACTTAGGTTCTTTAGGTATTTTATGATCTCGCTCCATTCTCACATAAGTATATGTCCTGGGCTGGGGCTTCAAAACCTACTTGTACTCTGTAAGCAACCATATATTTCAGCCCCTAGTCCATAGGCAATGTCCAATGTATTTACTCCCATTGTTCAAGGGCTGGACTATATATTTTATATATTGTTTATATTTGTTCTGTTCTTTATATTATTTAGGTTAGTATTTGTTGTGTCTTATTTAGGTAAAAAATAGATGATGCAAGGAGTGTCTTGACAGGCTAGGTTTAATGCAACTTAGTCCAGTAGAAAGATCCCACCTGCTCACCACACTTATAAATCCTTTATAGATGCAGGTACCACTTTAATGCTGCAGATATGAACTGCAAAACACTTCCCCAGCAACTCTTTATATTTCTTAAATGTACCCCATCTTGTATTATCTTTATAGGTTCATGTTGATATCTCTTAGACATTTTAATCCTCATTTACTTTGAGATTTAGCACTGATATTTCCTTCTGATTACTTTCCCATAATGGTGAAGGGTGTGGAATAGATGAGGACGATCTCACCCTAATCAGCTCTTCTGGCTTTTAAATTGGCCCATCCCTACAACCCAGACAGGCTGATTTACTCTTTGAAAGTTTTTGTCCCTTTGCATATTTACTTCCCTAGCCTGGTTGTGTATGGCGCACATTGTCCCACAAAATTTTACCCGAAGTCAGATATGCTTAGAATGGCGTACTTTAATATTTCTACATAACTGTTAAGAGAACTCTTATCCTACAACGGGCACAGTTTTAGCTTATGCTGTTTAGACATAGTTATGGTAGGTATGGTTGTTAGTATTTTTGTTAGTGTGATATAAAATTAAATTGCTGAGTATTCAAGGCTCTAGGCCGTTAGGAGCTAATGTATTGAGCATAAAACAAGGCTCATAATGCAAATTAGGCTTAGGTACTGTAAGTTACCAAACTTTGGCCAACTCCATTGAGAACACTATTGTTCTACCTCATTTTTATTTTTGGGGGTATGACCTGTAAACTGCCTTGCGCCACTCTAGTGCTTAAATTTAATATTTAAGTTTATTTTATTTTATTTTTTTGTAGAGGCTTAGTGTCTAGTTGTATTAGTTTATAAATTTACAAAACCCCAACACTAAGGTGCATATACATATAATCTAGAGCTCATTCTAACCAATAGAGGATTCTGACAGTCTACACTGCAATTGTATTTAATATACTTTTATATGTCATGTCAATTTTGTACTTCCTTGTTACACCCTGCGCGGTGTGTTACTGAGACTAATGTATCTTGTGTTGGTGATAAATAAAATATAAAAAAAAAAAAAACGGTCATACTGTAGCTGTGAGATAATTAATATTTGATGTAAGAAAAAGATTATTTAAAAAAACTCATGGAAGGAAGTATGCATTCTTCTATTGGATTGAAATTGGATTGACATTACAACAGTTGAAATATTGTGGTTGACTTTATTATATTAATTAAAATATTGTTAAACAAGTTGCTAGTTATCGGCACCTTGTGTGAATGTGGTTAAATATGGTTGCTCACTAAAAACTACCAATCCTCACTACTAATCAAATTATAGAATTCACATGACCTCCAATTTTGTATAAACATTGAAGAATAAAAAAAAAAAATCATATAATGAGTTTCATTCTCAATGTTGTATCTGTGATGAATATCCCATAACTTATCTGCCTTATTCTAGATATTATTATTATTATTTGGTACATACCTTGAAACAATGACAATTATTCCAGCCTGGTGATTGAGTAATCTAGATATTATTAAAGACAGGAGGTGAATATTTTACATTCAATTCTTTACTGAATCCCATCAGCAGCAAAGACAGTGACATCATAGCAGGAAAAAAAGAACAACCAATAAGTTCACAGCTCTATGTATCAAAATCGAGGAACACTGCTTCTACTTCCTCTTTCCTTTGCAATGCCATCACCCAGTAGCAGAGGAGAACAGAAAGCAAGCAAAACACAAAATCCTCATACGTCGAACTTAAAGTTAAGAATCAGAGCAAATATGGAACATTTAAGCCATAAGGAACAGATTAAAAGACAGACCAGGAAATCCAAGAATCCCATCCAAAGGTACAATAGGGAGGGAGAATGCTCACCTTCTGTCTTTAATAAAATCTAGATTATTCGATCACCAAGGATAGAATAATCACCATTTTATTGCAAGACAGGAGGCTTCTTAGTTTAACATTTTAAAGCATAAACATAAACAAATTATATAAGAAAAAGGAATGATTCCAAAGGCATTTCCAGCTTCTAAATGAGACAGTTCTACTGGTCCATTAGATCTCCCAACCCTATTTGTGTGGAGTGAACAAACTTATAAAGGACCCTGAAGGGGCCAGCATATTATTATTTGGCTATTCAAGGCTCACAAACACCCACAGCGGATTGGGATGTCTAGGTAAAGGGAAGAGTAGTTACAGTGTTAGATTATTAGTACATAGACAATTATTTAGCTTTCTCCTTTGACCTCCAGAGATAAAGGTTTATACTCCAGGAGCCACACTACAATTCATTTGTAAATGGCAATGCCATAGAGGATGGTACTACATGAAAGGTAAGTACATTTTTGGGTGCAGAAATCTTTAATTTTACATCTTTTTTTGTTAACAGGTACAGCTATCTTTATGTAACATACTTCTACACATAGTGTAGAATAATATAACATAAATTACAACATTTGTTATCCCTTTAAATGTTATAGTAAATTAAATTGTAAGGCACCGATTATCAGCTGAGAAATGTATATGTACAAATAAATTATCAATGCAAAAACATCCAGATTCATTCTATAGAGCCCATCATGTTCCCTTTACATTTGCAACGGCTATTACATACTTTATATTGAGACCTACATTTAGCATTCAAGCTGTGTGTGTAGCCAATTACCATCTCTAAACTGCACTTGCTAAATGCTAATTAATTGGTTTGTTATCTTGAGCCCAAATCCTCCTTTGCATACTAAGGTTGAAAAACAAGATAATATAGAACATAAAATGCTTAGGCTATGTTTCTTGGCTGAAGCTCTGCTGCACATTGAACTTGATCGAAGGTATCTTCCCTGACAGGCCAGCTGACTGATGACTCTAGTGGTTCTCATTGAAGCAACTAACAATTTAGTGACCACACCTGAAAGTGCAGATCAGTTTTTAACAATCTGGTTTCCTTTAAAAATAATTATATTTCCAAACTGAATTTATTTTTAATGTATTGCTGCATCTGGATTTGTAATAACAGGACCAAGGTAAATCGTAATTTATATAGTATAAGCATTTTCATAAAGCAACTCAGTTTGTAAAAGGTTGATTCCTTAGGGCCCAATTATCTTAAGGCAGACCAGAACTGAGCATAGGGCATACAGGGCTGGTAACTATGTTTGCTTAACCGGCTTGTACAGTCTTGCTGTTTGAACTTGGTATTTCCTATATATGAATCATCAGTTGCATGCAGTAATATATTATGCTGCTAAAACCATACAGGTTATTGTATAAAGGTTGGATAACGAGTTTATGACTATCAGTGAACTGGTGCAATTGACCGTTTTCTGGAGTGCAGCTGAATTTTCTTGCATCTATGACTAACCCTCTCTCCTTTCTGCTGGGCCCCCATTTCTGCAATTGCTAATTTACATCTGAGACTGGACATTGCTTAATGTTTACTTTTGTGTACCTTCTAGCTCTGAGCCGTCATAATATTCAGTTGAGCTAGCTATATCAGCTACTATAATGAAGTCCTCTAATACTAATTCTTCTTAATTTTTCTCACTGCAACTGATAGATAACTTTGATGTTTCACGACCCTCCTTGGAAAACTTGTTTAATATTAAATTTAAGAACTTATACTGTTAATGACATTTTCCAAAAAATGGAAGATATACTTATTTCTGAATATAAAACTTGGTGGCACAAACGTTTGTTGGAAAAATATGTTTCTGAAAATATGATACCTAGACGTTTACGTTTAAAAAAATTCCCTACATTTTTGGTTAATGATTTAGAGTTTAAATGTAGGTGAGAGACGGTGTTAACTGATTGCTCTAATAAGGTAATAAAACTACTGATTGAACATAAGACACACAATCTATAAGTACAGAAACAACAAATAGCTGATCTACAAAAAAATCTAAATAAGTTTGTTGACCACTCTGAATATCTTAAATTAGATAGCTTGCTTAAGACAACTATTTTCAAAATTAAGACAGAAATTACTATATGAAATTGAATACATTTGACAGAGATTCCCATGATTACTCTTGCAATAATGTATATAAATGGCCCAACTTTGAGAGGAAAAGACCTCCATTTTTTAGAGGCAGTGGGCGTAATAGACGTAGGGGTAGATCAAGATCAACAGATAACTTTCTCAGATACTGATCATGATTCTACTGATGAAGACTTTAATACGTCTATATCAAATGTAACCATGAGAGAACAACAAAATGCCACCAATAAAAAGTTACCTCACAGGAGCTACACAAACCTATTTTTAAGAATACAAGGTATATCAACAGTACCCTCTAATTCATATCAGACTGCAATGATATCCTCTCAACAAGTTTCTACTATTCCTTCTCCACCTTCTGAGATCATTACATTATACGTATTATCTATTCAGGAAAAGTCAGCTGTAGCTAACAAGGACTCTCAAAAGGATTTTCACAAGGGAGCAATATGAAAAGGAGGTGGAGAAAGAATAAGAGAAGAGGAAATAGACAGAGCAAGTGGATATCCTCTCAGACAAACGAGAACAAAGAACAAATACAGTATTTAGATGTTGTTAATTTGTCAAATGATACTTTGACTGATAAAGAGATTAAAGTACTAAAATATGGGCTGGATTTTGTTCCGGCTACCTCATTCAATTTGTTTGAAACCATATTGGATGTAAATCGTTTTGTTCACAACCTCACATTGAGGAAGTTTTTCACTAAGGACAATCAACCAGTTAAACTCTAGGACGTGTCAAATAAGAATGTGGGTATTGCGCTTAACATCCATGGAGCTGACTTTACAATGATATTAAAGATATTTTCTTTATTTGAATTGGAGCTTGAATCCTCCTCTTGTTATCAGTCAAAGGATTCTCATATAGGTTTTTCACCTCAGTCTAATTTTTACCCCACACACTCTAGGGGGATATTTTTAGAAAAATACAGCCTATATTAAACTCAGTTCTGATCCTATTGTGGTATTTAAATGTAGACTTAAAGATCTACTTGATGATGGTTTGGAGTTAAATATTATAGATGAAAGAACAAATGACTATCTATACACCCCTTCACCAGTGGTTCCTATAGTTTACTTATTTCCTAAGGTCCATAAATTACTCAAACAGGTAAAGTGCAAACCTATAGTGGCTGGTATCAGTTCTCTTTTTGAGAATCTATCAAACTGGTTAGATACCCTTCTTAAACTATCCAACAATGTAAAAGTTCCTGGATTCTAGAGTAACAGAGTTCCACCAAAGTGTAAACAACACTCTAAATAATAATTTCCTTAACTCAGTGCACTGTGGAGATCCGGTGCTGAGATATCTGTATCCCTAATCCAGTATCAGTGTGCCATTGTCATTGTCAGAACTTCTTTTGCACTACAATCAATGCATACATCAATGCCATAATATATGTGAACATGAAAGAGAACAGTTTAGATGAGTTAATGAATATTAGGGTGATAAACAATCAGTGTAGCAAAACCGCTTTTAGCCAAAGACATGCCCGGTCTACAGGGTTAAAATAGACTTTGGTTTCTCTCACGGTCTAACACCAAGACAGGAATGTGCGTGTCCATGCTCTTACCCCAGTTGTGGAAACCCCTCCATCAGGCCATGTATCATGTATCAGATTAGGCTGTCCACCTTCCTCTTTGCCGTTATAGCTCTACCTCATACAAACAGTATTTCCAGGATCGTCTGGCTTGCGGCTATGCGGCCGTTGCTGATATCGTCACCCGGCACCTTCTGTCTCCTGTCAGTGCACTTTCAAAAACGGGGCCGCGGAATCTCTCCCCATGCTCACTCCAAGAGCAAGAAATCCAGATGAGGAGCACTGGGTATAGATAAAAGTCCATACTTTACTGAATCAAAAAGTAAATAAAATTATAATAAGGAGAAAATGGCAGGGAAATTTTGCATGTTAATCCCCTAAGCGACACTAAACATTTGATTTCTTTGATTCAATAGATTAGATGTACTAAACAAGACTCGTGGTTAACAGTAGATGTTGTAGGGTTATATACCACCATACCACACACTTTGGGTATTCAAGCCGTAGGATATTTTCCGAACCATTTTAACCATTACTCTTCAGTATTTTGAGTTCAAAACCGATTTCTATCTACAGACGCATTGGACAGCTATAGGGCAAAGTTTGCCCCCTCCTAGGCCAACCTGTTTATGGGTTGATGGGAGCTGTCATATTTTTTTGGATAAAGAAATCCGTATGGGGATCAAATAATCAATACATCGCTTATACATGTATAAGCGATATATTGAGGATTTGACATTTATATGGTCAGGATCTGTAAAACAAGTTGAGCATTTTATTGAATACCTGAATCAAAATGAGTTCAATCTTAAATTTACATAAACCTCTGAAAAAGTTGAGATACCGTATTTAGATCTTCAATTAAAAGGGGACTCGATGACTGGTGGCATTATCTCTAAACTCTACAGAAAACCAATATCGTCCAATACACTCTTACACGTAAAAAGTTTACTTCCCAGATATTGTCAATTCGGTATAGCTAAAGGCCAGTTCCCCGCTTACGATTCCCCAGTAAAAAACCACATACATTGTTATCAATGCACCAGAAAATTCTGGGTAAGATATGCAAATTAGATATGCAAAATCTCAGGTTTTTTGCTTCAACTACTGTTTTAACACAGCGATCTCTTATCAGGATTATTGCAACAACACAAAAATCACTCACAAGACAAGCTTGTTTCGTTCTGTTTAGAACTCGTTAGTAGGAGATAGATTTCTGGTTGTTGCATTGGTAAAGCTAATTTCAGCATTAAATAAAAATTTATTAAAAGTATAGGGGAGAAAAAAATCTGAGATTAAAATCCTCAATGTCTCAAAAGTAAATCAATATAAATGTTTGCATAGGAAATTAGCACATCTAGGCAAGTTCACCGCTTACGATTCCCCAGTAAAACTCCACATACAGTGTTACCAATGCACCAGAGAATTCTGGGTAAAATATGCAAATTAGATATGCAAAATCTCAGGTTTTTTGCTTCAAATACTGTTTTAACACAGCGATCCCTTAACAGGATTATTGCAACAACACAAAAATCCCTCACTAGACAAGCTTGTTTCGTTCTTTTTAGAACTCGTCAGTAAGAGATAGATTTCTGGTTGTAGCATTGGTAAAGCTAATTTCAGGGTTAAATCAAGATTCATTAAAATTATGGGGGAGATAAAAATTCTCCATGTCTCAAAAGTAAATCAATATAAATTGTTGCATAGGAAATTAGCACATTTATTGCGAGATGACGATCTGGCTCCCAGTATTAGGGAAGGCTGTCAGTTTGTAAGCCGTAGAAATAAAACACTAGGAAACATTTTGGCTCTTAGTATGACTTGGTTAAAAAACGGTCAGGAATGCCAGACATCATGGTTAACATGTAAAGGGCACTATAAATGTAGTGGTAAAACAAGTAAGGAATGTAGCCATTCTATGATATGTAAAACCTTTCCATCTAAGTCTACACAGAAGGTTTTTACTCTTGAATCTTGTATTAACTGTAGAACTAATTTTGCTGTTTATCTTGTCCGGTGTCAGGTTTGTAAATTACAATATGTGGACTGTACTATTAAAGAGACATGTGAACGTATACAAGAACATTTGAATGACATAGACAACTCTATACACTGTTGTGCTCTCGCTTCACATTTCATTAATGAACATCAGAGTTTAACAACTAACTTTATATGATGTATAATAGAGAAAGTTAGGAAACCTCCAAGAGGTGATGATATTCATGCTCTAATTGCTAAAAGGGAAGCCTTCTGGATACTTACTCTTAGAACCAGAGTTCCACAAGGCTTCAATATCGAGGCGGATATCATTAACTTTTGGCAGTAAGCAAAATTCATGAATATAAAATATTTAATATATTTGGACTACAACCTCTGTAAATTAGGTTCTATATGTGGTTTTGTATCACCAGTTAGAGTCTAATCACTAAGGAATGTATATATAAACATGGTAATTTGAGCTTATTTGTACTGTCTTATTTGCTATAATCAATTGCTTCATAATATGTTTAAAACTATGTTTAATGCTAAAAAGCTAGACGTACAGTCTCTATACTCTGAGATGGCTTTATAAAGTGATTAATAGGGAAATAACAAACCCTCTTTTGGTTTAAGAAGTACACTGATGATAAAACTGTTGAGTACGTTGTTTATTAAGTGTTATATGTATACCACTCTCTCATATGTTAATGGAACATGAATAGGCTACCGTGTGTATATAACTTTAAACCTGTGTTAAATTTCAAGGCCTATCAGATTGCAGTGATGTGTATAAATACTTGAATGAGGGAAAGAAGAGACACCAGTCTATGAGTAAGGCGATACACAGCCGAAACTGCTTTTACTGACTTGGATGTGACTGCTAATAAAGATTTGGACTTTTACACCTCCATGACCACCTGTTGTGTTTTTTCATACAGGGCATTTGCCCGGTGTACAAAAGAGTGAAAAATAGGAGAAGCGCTAAAAAAGCTAAAGGTGCTGCAATGAAAACAATGTGAGATATACAACTTGCTATGCAAATTTGATTTAATCAGACACTCAAAAGTAATACAAATCCTGTAAAAATAGAGTACATAAATGTAAAGACATTAAAAATCGGACGTCTCCGATATATTAAAACATGGATAAAAAACGAAGAGCAAATGACTACTGTTGCCAATATAATAGAACTTGTCTCTGTATCAGATAAAAAGTCGATAATCAACAAATTGGATCCTCAAAGCATCTTGAGAAAGCCCTGTAAGAGGGAGAAACGCGTTGATGAGAAGCCACAGCTATCCTGTACTTTATATTGTCTGAAAGGACTCTAACACTTTGTTGAAGTATCAGGTTTTCACCTATCTCAATTTATTCCACGGAGAGCACTAGGACCGCATTGTGAAGGGTTCCGCTCCCAAGCCAAGCTGGTTCCAAGTTGCACATCAAAGCCCGTAGGCTACTACAAGGTCTGAAAGAGAGATCGGGATATACTACAACCCTGCGTGCTGTTTTGCACTAAGAGCGGGGATTTACATCTTTTCTACAATATAGCAGCCGCTATAGTTCATCTGTCAAGTTATCCTGACCAATAGGATTTCCCATCAGAGACGACGCCTCCCGATCAGTGACGTCACGGGACACGTATACGGCTCACGGAGGTGGGTCCATACAAACGGATGGTACTCTTGAAGGTAATACGGGTAAATCTTTTACCAGGCACTGATCCTTTAATCGTTTTTGAGGATCCAATTTGTTGATTATCGACTTTTTATCTGATACAGAGACAAGTTCTATTATATTGGCAACAGTAGTCATTTGCTCTTCATTTTTTATCCATGTTTTAATATATCGGAGACGTCCGATTTTTAATGTCTTTACATTTATGTACTCTATTTTTACAGGATTTGTATTACTTTTGAGTGTCTGATTAAATCAAATTTGCATAGCAAGTTGTATATCTCACATTGTTTTCATTGCAGCACCTTGAGCTTTTTTAGCGCTTCTCCTATTTTTCACTCTTTTGTATATCCTTTTTTTCCCTAACGTGAGGGACTTTAGGGTTGGAGTAGTCTGGTGCCTCTTGCACACACTTTAATACACCTATATACACATTTGCCCGGTGGGCAAGAGCTAGTTGGGACTGGGGCCTGTTGCCTTAGCCCCGCCCAGTGACCAGCATTATTACTTGTGCATTATGCAGAGACAACCCTACACTGTCTTGCTGTGTCAGTGACTCCAGTATGTTCCATCCTACCCCGCTCAGGTGACTGTTAATTTGAGTAACTTTGACTACACAGGACAATAAACAATAAGTGGTTATTTTTAATTTAAATGTGAACTTACTATAGCTTCTGTTTTTCATTGTATTTCACTTTTTACTATTTAAATACAACCAGTTCACTAAATACAGTGACAGCAGGGTGTTCCAATCTTTAAATGTTTTTATAAATCAAACTAATACATTATACTTGTCAGTTTTTGAATATGGTCAAATTACAGAATTGGTGGTACTGGGCTGCTTGTCATTAAAATGCCAGGGACTATTTATGTCTGCATTCAGGCCCCGTCTAAAGGTATCTAGGCTTGCTAGAGTCTCTAAGAAGTCTTGCCAATACTGTGAAGCTCTTGGTGGAATTCTATAAAGCTACTTTTTATCTTGAAAACAAATTGTCCTGCAAGGGTTTTATTCCTGCATTTAAGTACATTAATTAGATGTATACATGTATAATAGTCATCACAAAAAATATTGTAATTTAAAAATAGTATGAATAAAATAAACAAACAGTGCAAAAAAAACCTTCTGTTTTGTTCTTGTAAAAAAAAATCATATTGAAACTACACAGGAAAAAAAAATCTAATGCACACAGTAGAAATCCTAATTAAAGTATGCTATACATGTAAATAAAATCTGTGAAATTCAATCTATACTGTTTTTATTATTGCATGGTTTTTTACGCCTGATCTGGCAAATGTTAGATAATCGGGGCCTTGGAGCTTTTAGCAAAGAAAGCTTTTTGTAACAAAAGAAAGAAAAAAAAATGATCAAGAAATATTGCATGACAGTGTTTACCATTTTGGGACACAGTAAAATGTTTTGTAGAATGTTTCATGAATATTTATGGAGCAGATGTGAAATGAATACATTTATTGTATCTGTGAAACCAACATATTAAATGTATGTGTGTATGTACAGTATACGTTTACTAGACTGTTCAATGTTAAACTCTTTTCTTGGAAATTTAAAGTACTTTTATTAAAGGGACATAAAATCCAAAAAAAAATTTCAAGACTCAGAGGGGCCAAATTATCAAGCTCCGAATGGAGCCTTCAGGCTCGCCGGAAACAGCAGTTATGAAGCAGAGGCCTAAAGAATGATGTTCCATAACTGGTCCACTGCCTCTGAGTCTGCAATCTGATTGACACCCCCTGCTAGAGGCCAGTTCTGGTGAACTGCTTGTGCAATGTTAAATGCAGATAGCGTATGCTGTCGGCATTCAGCGATGTCTGTTGGAAATGATACGCTACAGTATATCATGTCGGACAGACATTGATAAATCTGCCCCAGAGAGAGCAATTTTAAACAACTTCCTTATTTACTTTTATTATCTTATTTTCTTTGTCCTCATGCTATCCTTTGTTGAAAAGCATATCTAGGGAGGCTTAGGAGTAGCACTGCACTACTGGGGGCTAGCTGCTGATTGGTGACTGCACATAGAGTATATGCCTCTTGTGGTGTTCTCACCTAGTGTGTTCAGCTAGCTCCCAGTAGTGCATTGCTGCTCCTTCAACAAAGGATACCAAGAGAATAAAGTAAATTGGAAAGTTATTTATAATTGTATACTCTATTTCAATCATGAAACACAAAATTTGTGTTTTATTCTTTAAGTATTTTGGGAGATATTAAGTTTTGGAAAAGGTACTTTTTCACATCTCTTAAAGGGACACTAAACCCAATTTTTTTCTTTCATGAGTCAGGTAGAGAATACAATTTGAAATAACATTCCAATTTACTTCTATTATCTAATTTGCTTCATTCTTTAGATATCCCTTGTTGAAGAAATAGCAATGCACATGGGTGAGCCAATCACATGTGGCATCTATGTACAGCCACCAATCAGCAGCTTCTGAGCATATCTAGATATGCTTTTCAGCAAAGGATATCAAAAGAATGAAGCAAATTAGATAATAGAAGTAAATTAGAAAGTTGTTTAAAATTGCATGTTCTTTCTATATCATGAAAGAAAACATTTGGGCTTCATGTCTCTTTAACATTGATTAGCCTAGTCTACAGCAAAAAAAAATAAAAAAAAAAATAGAAAATTAAAATAACCACCAATCTTTAAGAAATTTGGCATGCAGATGGATTGAATTTTATTTTATGAAAGGTTGAAAGTAGGGATGGGCGTATGTTTTGCAACATTCAAAAAATGAAACAAATTTTAACACATCCGTTTGTTCATTTCGAATGTTTGTACAACATTCTAGCATTTGTTTAATGTAATAGTATTTCTAATGCTTTCTTTAAATGTAATATTTGATTTGAATTCTTCTAATAATTCGATTCAAATTATGCAATATTCAAATTAGAAACATTCAAATGGCTATATTTCTATCTTTTCTGTATTAATTTATTAAATTCCCTACCACATGAATAATTTAACTTCTGAAGAGTATTTGCTCAATTGAATATCACATTAGAAATTTTGAATGTGGATATTGAATCTAATAATGAACATTTGAAAACGAAGGTCCGGATTTTAATGGATTTTCATTCTTATCAACATTCGATTGTATAAAACAAATGTCCACAGGACTATTCGTTCTACAAAATGAATTACACTTTCAGGAGATTCACCCATCCCTAGTGGTAAATAGTGGTTTCCCTAATTGGCCACAGCGAAGGAAGTAATATATTCAAAAAGCAATGACAGTTGTAAATATATATATATATATATATAAAATCCAATATGTAGAAGAGCCGTATAAAGCACGGTGTAAGTGAGATGAACGTACAGTCACAAGGATGAGTAGGATTCCACAATATAAAAAATACAAAAATCTTTATTCCAGATTTAAAAGTCAAAATAAGCCAAAAAAGCCAGCAACAAACAAACCCATCAGGATGATAAAAAGAACAGATTCACACACAGACGCGTTTCATGCGCATGCGCAATTGTTCACTGCTTACCTATGAACCTGTTAATACACCTTTTCTAGGCTGTTCAATTAAGGTCATTCATGTTAATCAAACCTGATTGTTTACACGACTTATACAATATACTTTGTCAATGGATATGAACATCTAGTATATCACCTATTAGGATAATACCATAATAAATATATCAAGCAAATATTTACAAAGTAATGAATAAAGCACCCATCAAAAGTCAATATACTATCGTATGTCAAGAGACTTAAACAAAGTGCACTTCTATTTACAAAAATGTATGTCTAATTTTGCTTAAATTGTACAATGTTCTAAAGTAATGTTCTATACTTAAAGGGACAGTTTACTCAAAAATTTTCTCCCCTTTAATTTGTTCCCAATGATCCACTTTACCTGCTGGAGTGTATTAAATTGTTTACAAGTAGCTCCTTTACCCTTATATTGGCATTTGAAATTTTTAATTTAGCATGTGGTATCCCCACCTATTCTGAAAGTTTGTGGCCGCGCGTACCAGCTATAGATAAGCTTTGTAAACACAGCCAGCAGAAGAAATTACACTCCCAGTCGGATATAGCAGAGATAAGGTAATACAATGTTGATTTTCCATTGTTCTCTCAAAGTACTGGTGATTGTTTTATGGACAGATATAAGATAAAGAAACATGTATATGTACACAATGTGATAAAGTAATGAGATCTGATTATACCTACAAGCTCAACCCATTTTATTAGGTTGTGGCTTCAAAACACAAAATCAGAGCTTTAATATACAGAAATAAGCCTTAAAAAGCTAATTTTCATAAAATTTTTTACTCTGCAGTTGGTAAAAAAAGCAATTGTAAACACATTAAGAGAAAAACTATTTTACAGTATACTGTCCCTTTAAAGTTGATACTTTATGTTTAGTTCTAATAAGAGAAAGATTTATATCAAAGATACATATCCATCTATTCTTATTGATGCTACAAAGTTTAAACTATAAAACTTTAAGTATATTAAAAAGTTTTTTGAAACGGAAATTCTGTTTATTAATAAATGTAAAAGAACAATGTACAAATATATACAGCTAAAGATGTTTATGAAAACATTTTTTGTTTTAAACAAAAAGATCTAAGTCTCTCCTCATATTGAGACCTTGAGGATCACTGGTTTGGAGAGTAAAAATCCAAAAAAATTCTCTTTTGTTCAAAAGCAGTTCCCTGTCACCTCCTCTTTTCCTTTTAGTGACATGATCTATTCCCTGAATAGTTAGAGAGGAAATATCTGACTTGTGACGAAACTGCAGATCTTGCAGATAGGCCTGCAACATTTGAAGAAACCTTTTCTCTTCTTGACCCAACATGTGTTTTTAATTGGTTTCAAGTCTGAAGACGACAAATAATTGGCCAAAGTTTTTCCTTTTTTGAGAATAAAATCACATCCTGACTGCATTATATCTTTAATGACTGAATCTGAGTATAGGATAGGCAACGATTCCTTAATGATATTGCAAATTTGATTATATTCTAAACTATACGATGTAATAAATTAAGGCTTATTTGCTCTCAAGGTTTTCGTTTTAGATTTATACTGCAATAGTTGTTTCCTAGGAATGAGATCAACATTATCCTTAGCTGTTCTCAAACTATCCTCTCTGTAGCCTCTCTCCTTGAACCTTATGATTGCCTCACTTGCTTGTTTTTGGTTAGTCTGCTCACTGGTACAGTTCCTTTTAATACGTATAAATTCCCCTTTAGGGATACCTTTTACCACGTCTCGGATGACAGGAATCAAATTTTAGCAGAGTATTACTTATTTGATTCCTGTCATCCGAGACATGTCGTAAAAGGTATCCCTAAATGGGAATTTATACGTATTAAAATGAACTGTACCAGTGTTACCAAAAACAAGCAAGTGAGGCAATCATAAGGTTCAAGGAGAGAGGCTACAGAGAGGATATTTTGAGAAAAGCTATGGATTTTATTATTATTATTATTATTATCGGTTATTTGTAGAGCGCCAACAGATTCCGCAGCGCTAAGGATAATGTTGCTCTCATTCCTAGGAAACAACTATTGCAGTATAAATCTAAAACGAAAACCTCGAGAGCAAATAAGCCTAAATTTATTACATTGTATAGTTTAGAATATAATCAAATTTGCAATATCATTAAGGAATCGTTGCCTATCCTATACTCAGATTCAGTCATTAAAGATATAATGCAGTCAGGATGTGATTTTATTCCCAAAAAAGGAAAAACTTTGGCCAATTATTTGTCGCCTTCAGACGTGAAACCAATTAAAAACACATGTTGGATCAAGAAGAGAAAAGGTTTCTTCAAATGTCGCAGACCTATCTGCAAGACCTGCAGTTTCGTCTCTGAAGGTGACAAATTTATGTCCCAAACAACCGAAAAGATATATAATGTAAATTATTTCATCAACTGTGCAACTACTCATGTTCTATATGTTATTAACTGTAAAACATGCAAGATACAGTATACAGGTAAAACTAAAAGGCCCTTGAAAGAAAGATTTTTACAACATCTTAGATCCATAGAAGATAAATATGTAGATACCCCAGTATCAAGACATTTTAAACAAGTACACAAGTCAGATATTTCCTTTCTAACTATTCAGGGAATAGATCATCTCACAAAATGGAAAAGAGGAGGTGACAGGGAACTGCTTTTGAACAAAAGAGATTTTTTTGGGATTTTTACTCTCCAAACCAGTGATCCTCAAGGTCTCAATATGAGGAGAGACAGATCTTTTTGTTTAAAACAAACATTTTCATAAACATCTTTAGCTTTACATATTTGTACATTGTTCTTTTACATTTATTAATAAACAGAATTTCCGTTTCAAAAAACTTTTTAATATACTTAAAGTTTTATAGTTTAAACTTTGTAGCATCAATAAGAATAGATGGATATGTATCTTTGATATAAATCTTTCTCTTATTAGAACTAAACATAAAGTATCAACTTCAAGTATAGAACATTACTTTAGAACATTGTATAATTTAAGCAAAATTAGACATACATTTTTGTAAATAGAAGTGCACTTTGTTTAAATCTCTTGACTCATTACACATACGATAGCATATTGAATTTTTTATATGTGCTTTATTCATCACTTTGTAAATATTTGCTTGATATATTTATTATGGTATTATCCTAATAGGTGATATACTAGATGTTCATATCCATTGACAAAGTATATTGTATAAGTCGTGTAAACAATCAGGTTGGATTAACATGAATGACATTAATTGAACAGCCTAGAAAAGGCGTATGAACAGGTTCCCACGTAAGCAGTGGACAAGTGCGCATGCGCACAAAACGCGTCTGCGTGTGAACCTGTTCTTTTATCAACCTGGTGGGTGTGTTTGTTGCTTGCTTTTTTGGCTTGTTTTGATTTTTAAATTTGGAATAAAGATTTTTGTATTTTTTATATTGTGGAATAATACTCATCCTTGTGACTGTACGTTCATCTCACTTACACCGTGCTTATACGGTCCTTCTACATATTGGATTATCTGTTGATGTTTCGTTTGGGGCGTGTTTGGCAGTTCCACCCATAGCAGCAGCCTTGGCATTGGTTAAAGAAGGGGGTGTGTCCCCGCCCACGCTCCAATGTGCCGGTTCTACAGAGGATTACGGATTCAAGCAGGTGAGAGCTCTATATACACCAATCATTTGTATGTATGTATGTATATATATATATATATATATATATATATATATAATAGTCTTTTAGGAATGGGCACTCACAGGAAGTTTATATAAAATATTTCAAGCTTTATTGAAGAAATTCCTTAAAAGTCAATGTTGACGTTTCGGCCACAAGTCGGGCCTTTATCAAGACAACATGTCATACGAGTATGGCATAATATTAAAGGGACATTCAAGTCCAAAAAAAACCTTTCATGTTTCAAATAGGGCATGTAATTTTAAACAACTTTCAAATTTACTTTTATCACCAATTTTGCTTTGTTCTATTGGTATTCTTACTTGAAAGCTAAACCTAGGAAGGTTCATATGATAATTTCTAAGCCCTTGAAGGCTGCCTCTTGTCACATGCTTTTTTATTTGCTTTTCACAACAGGGGACAGCTAGTTCATGTCAGCCATGTAGATAACATTGGGATCACGCACGCAGCTTGTGGCAGACACTGCACTAATTGGCTAAAATGCAAGTCAATAGATAATAAATAAAATGTAATGTAATCAGGGGGCTGTCAGAAGATGCTTAGATACAAGGTAATCACAGAGGTAAAAAGTGTATTATTATAACTGTGTTGGTTATGCAAAACTGTGGAATGGGTAATAAAGGGATTATCTATATTTTTAAACAACAAACATTCTGGTATTGACTGTCCCTTTGACACAGAAGCGGCATCAAGCCGCCCTCCCAGCATCAGTGAACAAAAATAAAACCTAAGTTTAAACTAAAAAAAAACTAACATTACTTGTTTAAAAAAATAGAAAATAATAAAAAAAAATAAAAAAACCTAGCATAACAAAATAAAAACTATAATTACAAAAAATAATAAACACTAAAATGAAAAAAAAACAACCATTAGAACAAATAACAAACAAAATTATAAAAATAATCATAAAAATTATTCCTATTCTAATACACCCCTTTAAAAAAAACACCCCCAAAAAATAATATATATATAAATAAGCTACCAATAACCCTTAAAAGGGCCTTTTGTAGGACACTGCCCTAAAAATAACAGCTCTTTTGCCAATAAAATAAACCAATTAGCCCATAACATTGCAACCCCCACCCCCCCAAAATAAATAAAAAACTAACTAAAAAAAAAGCCTAATTCGAATAGAGCATTCAGTTTTTTTAAGCCCATAAAAAATAAAAAAGCCCTAATCTTAACCCCCCCCAAAAAAGTCTGACAAAACATCTTCATCTTGGCGGCTCCATCTTCATCCTTCGTGGGTCCATCTTCTATCCTCATGGCGGAGGTGGAGTGATTTGCGGAAGCGGAGAGGTTGTTTTTTTTTAAGATTAGGTCTTTTTTGGGGGGTGGGGCTTAAAAAGAGCTGAATGCCCTTTTAAGGGCAATGTCCATATCAATGCCCTTTTCGGGCCAATGGGTAGATTAGGCTTTTTTTTTAGATAGGCTTTTTTTTATTTTGGGGGGTTGGGTTGTAATGTTAGGGGGTATTTGGTTTATTTTATTGGCAAAAGAGCTGTTAACTTTAGTTTTTTTTATTTTGGTGTGTTTTTTTTAAACAAGGTATAAGAATAGGAATATTTTTTTATTATTTTGGATAATTTCGTTTGTTATTTTTTGTAATGGTAGTTTTTTATTGTTTGTAATTGTAGTTTTTATTTTCTTGTTATGTTAGGTTTTATTATTTTTAGTAATGTTAGGGTTTTTATTTTTGTATTATTATATTTTTTTAACAAGTAATGTTTGTTTTTTTTTAGTTTAAGCTTAGGTTTTATTTTTGTTTCACAGGTAAGTTTTTATTTATTTTAAGGTAGTTAGTAATATTGTAACATTAATTTAGGTGTATTTTAATTATGTTAAAGTTAGGGGGTGTTAGATTTAGGGGTTAATAGTTTAATTTAGGTATTTGCGATGTGGGGGGATGGCGGTTTAGAGGTTAATTAGTTTATTTAGTGTTGGTGATGTGGGGGGATGGCAGTTTAGAGGTTAATAGGTTTATTTAGTGTTGGCGATATGGGGGAACGGCAGTTTAGGTTTTAATACTTAAATTAGGTGTTTGCGATGTGGGGGGATGGCTGATTAGGGGTTAATACATTGTATTAGTGATTGCGATGTGGGGGGACAGCAGTTTAGGGGTTAATAGCTTTATTTAGTGTTGGCGATGTGAGGGGACAGCGGTTTGGAGGTTAATAGGTTTGTTTAGTGTTAAAGATGTGGGGGGGGACGGTTTGTACTTTGTAACATATAACCGATATTGCAGCATTATTGGCCGGTATTTCTGGTGATACTTTTGATTTAATTCAGCTATATTTCAAAGTATATTACATGTTACAAAGTACACTAACACCCATAAGCCAATTCGAATAACGAATTGACCCGATAACGAATGGATCTGAAAAACGAATGGATCCAAAAAACAATTTAACTTAACATAACGAATATGACGAAAACTAAATTATTAACTAATGAAAACGAAACAAATTTTTTTGGTGTGCACATGTCTAGGGGAAGTGTGATGGTTTGGGGCTCTTTTGCTGGATCCAGAGTTGGCGACTTGCACAGAGCAAGTAGTACCCTAGTACCCTAAACCAAGGAAATCTACCACAGCATATTGCAGCACCATGCAATACACTCTAGTCTACACCTAGTTATTCAGGGGTTCATCTTGCAGCAGGATAATGACCCAAAACATACCTCCAGGCTATGTCAGAACAACCTTAGAAGAAAAAACAAGACGGTTGGCAACAAATCATAGATTGGACAGCAGTTTCCAGACTTTAACCTCATTAAAGTGTTCTGGGATGAACTGGACAGAAGGGTGAACGCAAAGCAACCTACAAGTGCAACAGATTTGTGGGATCTTTCCAAAAATATTTGATTTCTATTGTAAAAAGAATGTGCAAGGGTATTTAGCTGTTATATCTGCAAAAGGTGCCTAGTTTGATGAGTCAAAAAAACATAGATTAAATTTGTTAAACATAACAATTCCATTATTTCTTTTTTATCCAAAATTGTTTATTTTTATGCTTTCATTTCAAAGTACATTGAGACATTAAACTGTGTAAACTTCAATAAAAACTAAAACTTTGTATCTGTGGTGTAAATGTGCATGTGTACTATAAACAAATATATACAAATATAAATTATATAGGCTTTGATTAGCAAATGTAAATGGACAAAGTATTTAAGCAAGCAGGTAATAAAAATTAATGCACTCAAGGCTGCAGCAGGATCAGCCCTTAAGGGCTGGGCCCTCTCTCTCACCTCTTTCAGGTTGATTTCTTCTGCTGTATCGTTTGCATAGCTTCTCTAATGTCAGTTTTATTGAGAAGATTTAAAAGGTGAGAAGAATAAATCAGAGGTAACAATAAAAAATAAAATGTCAATGTAGAATACCTTGGCAAGCACAAAATCTTTGTAAACTAAGGACTAACAGCTTGATCACAATTATTTAGCTACATATCCCTATAGACTTTTATGGTGTTTTTCTACAAAATAGTTTTTGAATTGACCCCTTATCTGTTAAAGACAATTAGGGAAAGGTATACCTCACAGTTAGTGGACAAATGTGATAGTTGCTTTTGGAAGAGCAACTTTCAATTATACCCTAAATATTGGTGTGAATTTAGCGGCAACGAAAGCACTATAAACTGTGGTTTTACCTCAAAGAAAACCACCTATAGCTAAAAAGATAGTTGTTAGAATATGGGGATATTTGTATAGTTTGCAGTGCGACTGGAGTAGCTCTGAACCAGATATACTCAGTCTGAATCTTGCCTAGTGTTTGATACTATGTTAAAATGATTACTTGAAACTATGTAAAACAAATGTAAGTAAAAAGTGTAAGTTTACTAGAAGTGTAATAATTTCATTCCGTTATATGAAAGACAGATATCTGATATTTAGTAAATAATATATAAGAATTTATTCAGAGTAACTTTATAAATACATACATACAGTAAGATACAGTAAGATCATTAAAAGCTAGAACTACCTATTTTTGACCGGATCCGGGATTAAAATAAATACAAAACAATGAGAGATATAATTTATCTAAAATATATACAGCGTTCCTAGAAATGTGTATGTGGTATTATTAGCTAGAGCGAAAGTGAGACTTACAGTTAATATGTAAAATCCTGCATATATTGCATATACACAATACAAACGGAATAGAAGAGTATGCAAAAGTGCATTCGCCCGGGGCTTAAAAAAATATTTTTAAAAGGTACCTTAAAAAGGAAAAAAAATGAAAAAAATGTTCAAGATTGTTGTACTATACCAGTATAGTTATTCTGTAAATCCTGTTCGTTGAGGCAAACTTTTTTGATCCTAGAAACCCACCAGGGGGTCTCTTAAAATAGTATCCAGAGTGTTAGTATGGCAACAGTTTGTTGCTTTAGTTGTGATCTTTTTTTGAGGATGTGGAGGTTACGATCTTGTGTATCCTTTGTTGGAGGACCCACCAGGGGGTCTTACACAGTCTTTCAAGTGTATTTTATTGTACAAAATACAATCCTCTCCTTGTTCTTGCTAATTACTTAGTTAGATGTTGTCGGACTTTGTTCTCTATTCACCTTTGTTGAGCGGTTCAGTTAGAGAAGTATCCACAAGTGTCAAACAGTGCGGTGTTTTGAGCTTTTGATTTCTGTGTGACCTTTTCTTTTTCAGTATTCAGAACAAAAAAGGGGGGGGTTGGTGGTACCGGAGGGTTCACACTATAGTAGAGTTCTGACTTGTTTTTTGGTCTCTCTTTGTTAGCGGTCCTCGTTCCTTGTACCTTACATAATTTTGTTCCGATTGCAGTTCTATGTCCTTATCTTTATCTTTAGTGTAGAGCTGCTGGATGTGATTTAGTTCAGATGAACAAGCTGGAAAAAAGTCCTGAGTCTCTGGAGCAGTACGTTTGGACGCGTTTCGGCTGTCAACTGCAGCCTTTTTCATACATAATGCTCCACTTCAGTTTGGCGGTCTTATTTGAACCTCTGGTCCATTCTCCCATTGGTTGAAATTTTACTATGTTGTTGTCTCAGTTTAGATGCAATTGGAATTTCATAGGAACAGTTATTTTGGTATATCCTGGTCTTATCTCATATTTATATATAATCAATTTGAACTTAGTACATAAAAATAAATAAAAATAAATAATATTTGGTTGATTAAATAAGAAAGTTATGGGACCAAGATGATGTATATGTCTGAGAATAGATTACACCTATATTGACGGATGCAGATATTTGTCAATCATATGATAATAATCGTTACCGTTATGATGTAAAAAGTGATATATAGATTTATTTGTAGGTCAAATTTGTTAAATCAGTTTATTTAAAATCTATTAAATTGAATTTCTTTTATTACACTTCTAGTCCGTTAATGCTTAGTGGAATCGATTACTTTATGTTGTATTCATGTCTGCATAATCTGCTAGAATGTTGAAGTCTCTTTGGCTAGCACTATGTTTTTCTGTAATTAACAGATAGATCGATCTTTCAGTGGGTATAAGTGCATATAATATATTAAATAGCTTAGGTCTTGAGGTATATTTAGAACAAATCGGTTGAATTAATTAGATTCATTTTACCCTTATTGCTATTTAAAGTGTTGTTTAACTTTATTGTTTTTGGTTAACTTATGTCTGATATTCATAGGTGGATATTAAGATTAGTGATATGGGTATTCTCTCGAGTGGTGGATATTTAGCTTAATACTTCAGGAAAGGTGTAATGCTGAAATCAATATTCAATCCTTTTGGTGCCTTAGTCTCTAGTTCATAGATCCACTTGTACTCTAATTTTAATAACTCATTCTCTATATCGCCTCCTCTCCAGTTTTGGTTTATTTTGTCTATTGCAACATATTTGAATTTCTTTAAGTCACAATTGTTGCATTTTAAGAAATGTTGTGGTACAGGGAGATCTTTGTTTCTATCCTCTTCTGCGTGCTCTATAGATAGTATATGTTCCCTCACTCTCTCCCTGACAGGTCTAGTAGATTCCCCTATGTATTGTTTTCCACAAAAACATTCAAGCAGGTATATTATATTTTTGTCTGTACACAGGATTTGATGTTTTATATTATATTCTTTTCCGGTGGCATTGGATTTGAATTTCTTTCTCTTTTCAGAGTGTCTGCAAGATTTGCAGGCAAAACATGGAAAAAAACCTTTTATTTCGTTACCTTTAAGATCTCTATCTGGTTTCTTTTTCTTTTTTAGGTCAGTAGGTGCTAATTTAGTTTTTAAATTATTAGCTCTTCTGTAGATGATTTCAGGTTTTTCACCTATTTGATCTTTTAATTTTTCATCTAATTTAAGTATATTCCAATGTTTTTGTATAATTTTTTCAATTTTCTTATGATCTTGGTTATATTGGGTTATAAATGGTAATTTTGGTTTTTCTTTATTTGTGCCAGTATTTTGTTTATAAATTATTTCATTTCTATCTTTGTTTTTTATTACTTCTATTTGTTTGTCTATAGTTTCACTATTATAGCCTCTTTCTGTGAATTTCTTTTTTAATAGTTTTGATTGTTCTATGTAATCTTCTTCCTTTGTGCAATTCTTTCTGATTCTTAATAATTGCCCTTTGGGGATATTATTTTTCCATTTGCTATGATGGCAGCTCTCTGCATGAATATAGTTGTTACTATCTACTGTTTTGAAGTGTGTTTTACTCTTGATTTGGTTATTTTCAATATAGATCTCTAAGTCAAGAAAGATGATTTTTTCATTACTGATTTCGTACGTGAATTTTAAATTTTTTTCATTTTTATTCATTTTGTTATAGAATTCCTCAAACATTGACTTTTCCCCTTTCCAAATCATTAAAATATCATCTATATATCTTTTGAAGCATACCAGGTTCGCTCCCAATTGTGTATTGGTTAAAAATTCTGTTTCCCATAGTCCCATAAATAGGTTAGCATAACTGGGAGCGAACCTGGTGCCCATAGCTGTTCCGCAGATTTGATTATAGAAATTTCCTTCAAAGAAAAAATAGTTATGGGTTAGAATATATTTTATGCTTTCTAGTATGAAATCTTTTTGTATTGAAGACATTTCTTTGTCACTACTTAGTTAATGGTCAACTGCTTGTAATCCATCTATATGTTTAATGCAAGTATATAATGAGGAGACATCGCATGTTATAAGCCACATTTCTTCGGTCCATATTATATCCTTTATTAATTTTATTACATGTGTGGAGTCTTTTATATAACTTTCTAGATTTATGACATGCTTTTGAAGGTATTTGTCAACATATTCTGAAAGGTTGGAGGTGAGGGAATTAATTCCCGATACAATGGGGTGGCCTGGTGGGTTATTAATGTCTTTATGGATTTTTGGTAAAGTGTAAAAAAGTGGTATTTTTGGAAATTTTGGTAGTAGATAGTCAAATTCTTTCTCTGTTAATATATCTTTTGTTAAAGCGCCTGTTAATATCATTTTTAGTTCTAATTTGTAAAAACTGGTCGGATTCCTAATGCATTTTTTATAGGTATTATCATCTAGGATTAGTTCGTTACACATTCTTAAGTAGTGTTCTTTATTTAGAATGACAATCCCTCCACCCTTATCCGCTGCCTTAATCACAATATTTTGATCTTTTTCCATGTTTTCTAATGTTTCACTTTCTTTTTTTGTTAGATTATTTGTTTTAAATTTTGAGTTGTTCACAATTTTTAATTTTCTTAGATCTTCATTTACAAGATTCTCAAAAGTTTCTATACATGGGCCTTTTTCGTGTTTTGGGTAGAATGTTGATTTATTCTTGAGGTTAGAATGTATAATACCGTTTGTGTTGTTTGTTTGTGAACCTGTGACTTGTTTTTCTAGTGGTGTTTTGGAAAAGTATCTTTTCAAAGTTAGGTTTCTAACGAATTTTTGTATATCTATATATGCGTTGAATTTGTTTAATTTATTTGTTGGAGCAAATGTTAGACCTTTATTTAGGATTCTCTCTTGTTCCTTATTTAGGGTGATTGAGCTTAAATTAAAGATTCCTTTTGTGGGTTCACTTGTTTGCTCTATTTCTTCTTTTTGTCTCTTGGCTTTACATAGGCCAGTTCCTCTCTTTCCTCTCTTTCTGAGTCTTTTCTTTTTCTTATGTTCCTGACTTCTCTTTCTGGTATTATTTCCTCCCTTCTCATTTGCCCTATGTCTAAAAAATCACTGTTATAGTTTGATGCACCCTGGTGATCTACATCTATATTTGACAGTGGGTTGAATCTGTTATGTGTATTGTGTTCATTAGTATCCCTCTTTTTTTTGTGTCTGTTGGTTATCTATTTTTGTGTTTTGGTCCCTATGTTTGACATTACCCTCATTCCTTATATATCTCCAGTATCCATTATGTCTTTCATTCTGTCTATTCCAATATTGATTAGGTCTCTGATTGTATTCATTTGGTCTGTAATTATGTGAGTTGTAATGTGAATTTGTGACATTATCTCTTTCTCTATTATGATACGAGTGATTTTGTGTTTGATACCCTCTATTTGTATAGCTATCTTTATTCCATCTATCCCAATGTTGATTTTCATTTGGCTTTCTATTATAATAACTTCCATCATTATAGTTTTGGTAATGTCTTTTGTGATAGGTGTCATTATCATAATTTGTATATTCATAGTGTTTCTGATCTTGTCTCCTAAATTTGTCCTTATGTGTTAAATTAGGATTGTCCTCTCTTTGTTTATTTCCTTCTTTTATAGTTATGGGATCAGTGTTATCATTAGGTGGTTTATTTTGAAATTTATTAAATCTCCAATTATGTGTGCTGAAGCATAGATTTCCTTCTTTACCTTTGAAGTTGGTATAATAATCTCTGTCCCTTTCAAGTTTTCTTTTTTTGATCTCTATTAATTCTTTTTTGGTTGTTTTTAACAAATCTTGAATAATTTTTTCTCTTTCAAGAAACTCTATGTCTTTTTTATATAGTTCTAATTTTGTTTCTAATTCATTTATTTGGTTGCCTAATTTAATTAAAGTATCACCTCTAAATTCTTTAATTAATTGCATTAGTTTTATTGATGCTTCTTCTAATATTTCTCTCCATTTTTTTATAAATGTTTCATCATCTATTTTAAATGCACATTGCTTCTTAATCCTCAGACCTCTTGGTACTAGCTTCTCTTCTATGTATTTGTTAAGAGAAGCGTATTCTATTTTTTGTCTCATTTCGCTCAGCAATTTATTTTCTAATTCTCTCATTAGATCTCTTAAATTCTCTGTGTTTTCGTTCTCATGTTTAGTTGTCTCAATTGGCACTGTAGTTATTTCTTCTTCAAAAATCTCATCTAAGCTGTCATAAATTGTAGATCTCAATTTGAATAAACCTGATTCTTTACTCATTATACAGTGAGATAAACACCAATTAGGGTAATTTCGATAAACACCAATTAGGTAAACTGATATAGTGGACAAATGTGATAGTTGCTTTTGGAAGAGCAACTTTCAATTATACCCTAAATATTGGTGTGAATTTAGCGGCAACGAAAGCACTATAAACTGTGGTTTTACCTCAAAGAAAACCACCTATAGCTAAAAAGATAGTTGTTAGAATATGGGGATATTTGTATAGTTTGCAGTGCGACTGGAGTAGCTCTGAACCAGATATACTCAGTCTGAATCTTGCCTAGTGTTTGATACTATGTTAAAATGATTACTTGAAACTATGTAAAACAAATGTAAGTAAAAAGTGTAAGTTTACTAGAAGTGTAATAATTTCATTCCGTTATATGAAAGACAGATATCTGATATTTAGTAAATAATATATAAGAATTTATTCTGGTATGCTTCAAAAGATATATAGATGATATTTTAATGATTTGGAAAGGGGAAAAGTCAATGTTTGAGGAATTCTATAACAAAATGAATAAAAATGAAAAAAATTTAAAATTCACGTACGAAATCAGTAATGAAAAAATCATCTTTCTTGACTTAGAGATCTATATTGAAAATAACCAAATCAAGAGTAAAACACACTTCAAAACAGTAGATAGTAACAACTATATTCATGCAGAGAGCTGCCATCATAGCAAATGGAAAAATAATATCCCCAAAGGGCAATTATTAAGAATCAGAAAGAATTGCACAAAGGAAGATTACATAGAACAATCAAAACTATTAAAAAAGAAATTCACAGAAAGAGGCTATAATAGTGAAACTATAGACAAACAAATAGAAGTAATAAAAAACAAAGATAGAAATGAAATAATTTATAAACAAAATACTGGCACAAATAAAGAAAAACCAAAATTACCATTTATAACCCAATATAACCAAGATCATAAGAAAATTGAAAAAATTATACAAAAACATTGGAATATACTTAAATTAGATGAAAAATTAAAAGATCAAATAGGTGAAAAACCTGAAATCATCTACAGAAGAGCTAATAATTTAAAAACTAAATTAGCACCTACTGACCTAAAAAAGAAAAAGAAACCAGATAGAGATCTTAAAGGTAACGAAATAAAAGGTTTTTTTCCATGTTTTGCCTGCAAATCTTGCAGACACTCTGAAAAGAGAAAGAAATTCAAATCCAATGCCACCGGAAAAGAATATAATATAAAACATCAAATCCTGTGTACAGACAAAAATATAATATACCTGCTTGAATGTTTTTGTGGAAAACAATACATAGGGGAATCTACTAGACCTGTCAGGGAGAGAGTGAGGGAACATATACTATCTATAGAGCACGCAGAAGAGGATAGAAACAAAGATCTCCCTGTACCACAACATTTCTTAAAATGCAACAATTGTGACTTAAAGAAATTCAAATATGTTGCAATAGACAAAATAAACCAAAACTGGAGAGGAGGCGATATAGAGAATGAGTTATTAAAATTAGAGTACAAGTGGATCTATGAACTAGAGACTAAGGCACCAAAAGGATTGAATATTGATTTCAGCATTACACCTTTCCTGAAGTATTAAGCTAAATATCCACCACTCGAGAGAATACCCATATCACTAATCTTAATATCCACCTATGAATATCAGACATAAGTTAACCAAAAACAATAAAGTTAAACAACACTTTAAATAGCAATAAGGGTAAAATGAATCTAATTAATTCAACCGATTTGTTCTAAATATACCTCAAGACCTAAGCTATTTAATATATTATATGCACTTATACCCACTGAAAGATCGATCTATCTGTTAATTACAGAAAAACATAGTGCTAGCCAAAGAGACTTCAACATTCTAGCAGATTATGCAGACATGAATACAACATAAAGTAATCGATTCCACTAAGCATTAACGGACTAGAAGTGTAATAAAAGAAATTCAATTTAATAGATTTTAAATAAACTGATTTAACAAATTTGACCTCCAAATAAATCTATATATCACTTTTTACATCATAACGGTAACAATTATTATCATATGATTGACAAATATCTGCATCCGTCAATATAGGTCTAATCTATTCTCAGACATATACATCATCTTGGTCCCATAACTTTCTTATTTAATCAACCAAATATTATTTATTTTTATTTATTTTTATGTACTAAGTTCAAATTGATTATATATAAATATGAGATAAGACCAGGATATACCAAAATAACTGTTCCTATGAAATTCCAATTGCATCTAAACTGAGACAACAACATAGTAAAATTTCAACCAATGGGAGAATGGACCAGAGGTTCAAATAAGACCGCCAAACTGAAGTGGAGCATTATGTATGAAAAAGGCTGCAGTTGACAGCCGAAACGCGTCCAAACGTACTGCTCCAGAGACTCAGGACTTTTTTCCAACTTGTTCATCTGAACTAAATCACATCCAGCAGCTCTACACTAAAGATAAAGATAAGGACATAGAACTGCAATCGGAACAAAATTATGTAAGGTACAAGGAACGAGGACCGCTAACAAAGAGAGACCAAAAAACAAGTCAGAACTCTACTATAGTGTGAACCCTCCGGTACCACCAACCCCCCCCCCCTTTTTTGTTCTGAATACTGAAAAAGAAAAGGTCACACAGAAATCAAAAGCTCAAAACACCGCACTGTTTGACACTTGTGGATACTTCTCTAACTGAACCGCTCAACAAAGGTGAATAGAGAACAAAGTCCGACAACATCTAACTAAGTAATTAGCAAGAACAAGGAGAGGATTGTATTAAGTTTGCCTCAACGAACAGGATTTACAGAATAACTATACCGGTATAGTACAACAATCTTGAACATTTTTTTCATTTTTTTTCCTTTTTAAGGTACCTTTTAAAAATATTTTTTTAAGCCCCGGGCGAATGCACTTTTGCATACTCTTCTATTCCGTTTGTATTGTGTATATGCAATATATGCAGGATTTTACATATTAACTGTAAGTCTCACTTTCGCTCTAGCTAATAATACCACATACACATTTCTAGGAACGCTGTATATATTTTAGATAAATTATATCTCTCACTGTTTTGTATTTATTTTAATCCCGGATCCGGTCAAAAATAGGTAGTTCTAGCTTTTAATGATCTTACTGTATCTTACTGTATGTATGTATTTATAAAGTTACTCTGAATAAATTCTTATATATTATTTACTAAATATCAGATATCTGTCTTTCATATAACGGAATGAAATTATTACACTTCTAGTAAACTTACACTTTTTACTTACATTTGTTTTACATAGTTTCAAGTAATCATCTTAACATAGTATCAAACACTAGGCAAGATTCAGACTGAGTATATCTGGTTCAGAGCTACTCCAGTCGCACTGCAAACTATACAAATATCCCCATACCTCACAGTTAGCCTTGCAAGGTCTACATTGGGAGTTTTCAGTTTAATTAGAATTTGCATGTTGTTCAAAGCTAAATTACATGAAAAAAGGCAAAAATAAATAATAAATGTATAACCCAAAGCTGTTTTACTATGCATAACTAAACCTTTTAAGTTAAAATCTCAAGGTGGTTACTGTCACTTTAAGGTAGGAGACGCAGTTATTATACCAAAAGGCTTTTATATTGTATTGTGTGGGGAGGAAGCAACAGT
Source organism: Bombina bombina (assembly GCF_027579735.1). NCBI lineage: Eukaryota > Metazoa > Chordata > Amphibia > Anura > Bombinatoridae > Bombina > Bombina bombina. The sequence goes on along the minus strand of NC_069506.1, from coordinate 102,811,821 downwards.
AATTTCATGAACAGAATATTGACTGATGTAGCAGACAGGATAATTATCAGAGATCATCTCTGTGGCTTGCTTAAATTAACACATTTATCAAAGATAGTAAGCAGAAAGTGAAAATGTATTTTTTGATAAATGACAAAATTCTCTATTCCTTGAGAAATAAAACAAAATAATTAAAATAATGGTTAATTAAAAGGTTCTAAAGTTGAATAGGGAACAAGTAACCATTTAAAGTGAAAACTGCTTAATTGTACCATACATAAAGCAAAAATGTATTAATGTATTTTGGAGACTTTTTTTAAGGCAATAAATTCCCAGTGGCAGTAAATCATAGCAACAGAACCTGCTGTACAGTGCATTCATTGTTTGAATGGATAAACACAGTCTGAAGACCCAGCTTATTCTTGTTTATGCTAAATTTGCTCTCAAATAGATTAAATAATTATCACTTAAGTCCATTTGGGACCACACCCTATTCAAAATATACATTGAGTATCTTATGGGTTAAATAATTTTAATTAATATTATCAATTAGTGTTCAAATGAGGTTTGCTGTCATGAACCTCGTCCACCTAGCCTTGAGTCACTGCTTGTGCAGTCTGCCAATCGCACGCTTTTGAGGGGGCTGTCAATCATCACAATCAGATCTGATTAAGATCTGTCACACTTTAGTAGCAGCGGTCTTAAGATCGCTGCTACTTAGCTAGCGTTTCAGGCTTTCTCATGCAAGCCTGAAACGCTGGGGCTCTGAGGCTGCTATTGCTACTTGATAAATGGAGTCCTATATGTGCTAAAAGAAATAGTCTCATATGTGCAAGAGATAACTGAAGATATTTGGCACCCACCCGCTTTTCGCTCTAAACTTGGCATCTAGAAGTTACATAATTGTCATTTTTGTGTTGTGTTTTTTGCATTGTTGTTAGATATGACATTCTAAAAATATATTAGTTGACATTTTAAAAATAAATGCCTTGTCAATTATATACTGATAATAAATATTTTACATTGCTATAATTAAACAATGTCCATAATAATAGCAAGCACAAACTTTCCAAACAGTGCAAAAAATTATATTTATGGGGGGACTTCTGGGTAGCAACCATCTT